>NC_091978.1:6291428-6501428 GCF_044704955.1 Pristiophorus japonicus
GATCGCCCAGTTTACCCGGTTGGATCGCCCAGTTTACCCGATTAGATCGATGAGTTTACCCAGTTAGATCGTCCAGTTTACCCGGTTAGATCGATGAGTTTACCCGATTAGATCGCCCAGTTTACCCGGTTAGATCGATGAGTTTACCCGGTTGGATCGCCCAGTTTACCCGATTAGATCGATGAGTTTACCCAGTTAGATCGTCCAGTTTACCCGGTTAGATCGATGAGTTTACCCGATTAGATCGCCCAGTTTACCCGGTTAGATCGATGAGTTTACCCGGTTAGATCGCCCAGTTTACCCGGTTAGATCGATGAGTTTACCCGGTTAGATCGCCCAGTTTACCCGGTTAGATCGATTAGTTTACCCGATTAGATCGCCCAGTTTACCCGATTAGATCGCCCAGTTTACCCGATTAGATCGATGAATTTACCCGATTAGATCGCCCAGTTTACCCGGTTGGATCGCCCAGTTTACCCGATTAGATCGATGAGTTTACCCAGTTAGATCGTCCAGTTTAGCCGGTTAGATCGATGAGTTTACCCGATTAGATCGCCCAGTTTACCCGGTTAGATCGATGAGTTTACCCGATTAGATCGCCCAGTTTACCCGATTAGATCGATGAGTTTACCCGATTAGATCGCCCAGTTTACCCGATTAGATCGATGAGCTTACCCGGTTAGATCGCCCAGTTTACCCGGTTAGATCGATGAGTTTACCCGGTTAGATCGCCCAGTTTACCAGGTTAGATCGCCCAGTTTATCCGGTTGGATTGCCCAGTTTACCCGATTAGATAGATGAGTTTACCCAGTTTGATCGTCCAGTTTACCCGGTTAGATCGATGAGTTTACCCGATTAGATCGCCCAGTTTACCCGGTTAGATCGATGAGTTTACCCGGTTAGATCGCCCAGTTTACCCGATTAGATCGATGAGTTTACCCGGTTAGATCGATGAGTTTACCCGATTAGATCGCCCAGTTTACCCGATTAGATCGGCCAGTTTACCTGATTAGATCGATGAATTTACCCGATTAGATTGTCCAGTTTACCCGGTTAGATCGTCCAGTTTACCCGGTTAGATCGATGAGTTTACCGGTTAGATCGCCCAGTTTACCCGGTTGGATCGCCCAGTTTACCCGATTAGATCGATGAGTTTACCCAGTTAGATCGTCCAGTTTACCCGGTTAGATCGATGAGTTTACCCGATTAGATCGCCCAGTTTACCCGGTTAGATCGATGAGTTTACCCGATTAGATCGCCCAGTTTACCCGATTAGATCGATGAGTTTACCCGATTAGATCGATGAGTTTACCCGGTTAGTTCGCCCAGTTTACCCGATTAGATCGATGAGTTTACCCGGTTAGATCGATGAGTTTACCCGGTTAGATCGGCCAGTTTACCAGGTTAGATCGATGAGTTTACCCAGTTAGATCGCCCAGTTTACCCGATTAGATCGCCCAGTTTACCCGGTTCGATCGATGAGTTTACCCGATTAGATCGCCCAGTTTATCCGATTAGATCGATGAGTTTACCCGGTTAGATCGATAAGTTTACCCGGTTAGATCGATGAGTTTACCCGATTAGATCGATGAGTTTACCCAGTTAGATCGCCCAGTTTACCCGGTTAGATCGCCATGTTTACCCGATTAGATCGATGAGTTTACCCAGTTAGATCGCCAAGTTTACCCGGTTAGATCGATGAGTTTACCCAGTTAGATCGCCCAGTTTACCCGATTAGATGGATGAGTTTACCCGGTTAGATCGCCCAGTTTACCCGATTAGATCGCCCAGTTTACCCGGTTAGATCGACGAGTTTACCCGATTAGATCGCCCAGTTTACCCGATTAGATCGATGAGTTTACCCGGTTAGATCGTCAGTTTACCCGATTAGATCGATGAGTTTACCCGGTTAGATCGATAAGTTTACCCGGTTAGATCGCCCAGTTTACCCGATTAGATCGATAAGTTTACCCGGTTAGATCGCCCAGTTTACCCAGTTAGATCGCCCAGTTTACCCGGTTAGATCGATGAGTTTACCCGGTTAGATCGCCCAGTTTACCCGATTAGATCGATGAGTTTACCCGGTTAGATCGCCCAGTTTACCCGATTAGATCGATGAGTTTACCCGATTGGATCGATGAGTTGACTGGTTAGATCGCCCAGTTTACCCGGTTAGATCGATGAGTTTACCCGGTTAGATCGCCAGTTTACCCGATTAGATCGATGAGTTTACCTGGTTAGATCGATAAGTTTACCCGGTTAGATCGCCCAGTTTACCCGATTAGATCGACGAGTTTACCCGGTTAGATCGCCCAGTTTACCCGATTAGATCGATGAGTTTACCCGGTTAGATCGCCCAGTTTACCCAGTTAGATCGCCCAGTTTACCCGATTAGATCGATGAGTTTACCCGGTTAGATCGATGAGCTTACCCAGTTAGATCGCCCAGTTTACCCGGTTAGATCGCCCAGTTTACCCGGTTAGATCGCCCAGTTTAGCCGGTTAGATCGATAAGTTTACCCGGTTAGATCGCCCAGTTTACCCGATTAGATCGACGAGTTTACCCGATTAGATCGATGAGTTTACCCGGTTAGATTGCCCAGTTTACCCGATTAGATCGATGAGTTTACCCGATTAGATCGATGAGTTGACTGGTTAGATCGCCCAGTTTACCCGGTTAGATCGATGAGTTTACCCGGTTAGATCGCCAGTTTACCCGATTAGATCGATGAGTTTACCTGGTTAGATCGATAAGTTTACCCGGTTAGATCGCCCAGTTTACCCGATTAGATCGACGAGTTTACCCGGTTAGATCGCCCAGTTTACCCGATTAGATCGATGAGTTTACCCGGTTAGATCGCCCAGTTTACCCAGTTAGATCGCCCAGTTTACCCGATTAGATCGATGAGTTTACCCGGTTAGATTGCCCAGTTTACCCGATTAGATCGATGAGTTTACCCGGTTAGATCGCCCAGTTTACCCGATTAGATCGATGAGTTTACCGGATTAGATCGATGAGTTTATTGGTTAGATCTCCCAGTTTACCCGATTAGATCGATGAGTTTACCCGGTTAGATCGATGAGCTTACCCAGTTAGATCGCCCAGTTTACCCGGTTAGATCGCCCAGTTTACCCGGTTAGATCGCCCAGTTTAGCCGGTTAGATCGATAAGTTTACCCGGTTAGATCGCCCAGTTTACCCGATTAGATCGACGAGTTTACCCGATTAGATCGATGAGTTTACCCGGTTAGATTGCCCAGTTTACCCGATTAGATCGATGAGTTTACCCGATTAGATCGATGAGTTGACTGGTTAGATCGCCCAGTTTACCCGGTTAGATCGATGAGTTTACCCGGTTAGATCGCCAGTTTACCCGATTAGATCGATGAGTTTACCTGGTTAGATCTATAAGTTTACCCGGTTAGATCGCCCAGTTTACCCGATTAGATCGACGAGTTTACCCGGTTAGATCGTCCAGTTTACGCGATTAGATCGATATGTTTACCCGGTTAGATCGCCCAGTTTACCCAGTTAGATCGCCCAGTTTACCCGATTAGATCGATGAGTTTACCCGGTTAGATTGCCCAGTTTACCCGATTAGATCGATGAGTTTACCCGGTTAGATCGCCCAGTTTACCCGATTAGATCGATGAGTTTACCGGATTAGATCGATGAGTTTATTGGTTAGATCTCCCAGTTTACCCGATTAGATCGACGAGTTTACCTGATTAGATCGTCCAGTTTACTCAGTTAGATCGCCCAGTTTACCCGATTAGATCGATGAGTTCACCCAGTTAGATCGATGAGTTTACCCGGTTAGATCGCCCAGTTTACCCGGTTAGATCGATGAGTTTACCCAGTTAGATCGATGAGTTTACCCGGTTAGATCGCCCAGTTTACCCGGTTAGATCGATGAGTTTACCCGGTTAGATCGACGAGTTTACCCGGTTAGATCACCCAGTTTACCCGGTTAGATCGCCCAGTTTACCCGGTTAGATCGATGAGTTTACCCGGTTAGATCGATGAGTTTACCCGGTTAGATCGACGCATTTACCCAGTTAGATCGCCCAGTTTACCCGATTCGATCGATGAGTTTACCCGGTTAGATCGATGAGTTTACCCGGTTCGATCACCCAGTTTACCCGGTTAGATCGATGAGTTTACCCGGTTAGATCGCCCAGTTTACCCGGTTAGATCGCCCAGTTTACCCGGTTAGATCGATGAGTTTACCCAGTTAGATCGCCCAGTTTACCCAATTAGATCGACGGGTTTACCCGATTAGATCGACGGGTTTACCCGATTAGATCGATGAGTTTACCCGGTTAGATTGCCCAGTTTACCCGATTAGATCGATGAGTTTACCCGGTGAGATCGCCCAGTTTACCCGATTAGATCGATGAGTTTACCTGATTAGATCGATGAGTTTACTGGTTAGATCGCCCAGTTTACCCGATTAGATCGATGAGTTCACCCAGTTAGATCGATGAGTTTACCCGGTTAGATCGCCCAGTTTACCCGGTTAGATCGATGAGTTTACCCAGTTAGATCGATGAGTTTACCCAGTTAGATCGCCCAGTTTACCCGGTTAGATCGCCCAGTTTACCCGATTAGATCGATGAGTTTACCCGGTTAGATCGATGAGCTTACCCGGTTAGATCGCCCAGTTTACCCGGTTAGATCGCCCAGTTTACCCGGTTAGATCGCCCAGTGTACCCGGTTAGATCGCCCAGTTTACCCGGTTAGATCGACGAGTTTACCCAGTTAGATCGATGAGTTTACCCAGTTAGATCGCCCAGTTTACCCGGTTAGATCGCCCAGTTTACCCGGTTAGATCGCCCAGTTTAGCCGGTTAGATCGATAAGTTTACCCGGTTAGATCGCCCAGTTTACCCGATTAGATCGACGAGTTTACCCGATTAGATCGATGAGTTTACCCGGTTAGATTGCCCAGTTTACCCGATTAGATCGATGAGTTTACCCGGTTAGATCGCCCAGTTTACCCGATTAGATCGATGAGTTTACCGGATTAGATCGATGAGTTTATTGGTTAGATCTCCCAGTTTACCCGATTAGATCGACGAGTTTACCTGATTAGATCGTCCAGTTTACCCAGTTAGATCGCCCAGTTTACCCGATTAGATCGATGAGTTCACCCAGTTAGATCGATGAGTTTACCCGGTTAGATCGCCCAGTTTACCCGGTTAGATCGATGAGTTTACCCAGTTAGATCGATGAGTTTACCCGGTTAGATCGCCCAGTTTACCCGGTTAGATCGATGAGTTTACCCGGTTAGATCGACGAGTTTACCCGGTTAGATCGCCCAGTTTACCCGGTTAGATCGCCCAGTTTACCCGGTTAGATCGATGAGTTTACCCGGTTAGATCGATGAGTTTACCCGGTTAGATCGATGAGTTTACCCGGTTAGATCGACGAGTTTACCCAGTTAGATCGCCCAGTTTACCCGATTAGATCGATGAGTTTACCCAGTTAGATCGCCCAGTTTACCCGATTCGATCGATGAGTTTACCCAGTTAGATCGCCCAGTTTACCCGGTTCGATCACCCAGTTTAATCGATGAGTTTACCCGGTTAGATCGCCCAGTTTACCCGGTTAGATCGCCCAGTTTACCCGGTTAGATCGATGAGTTTACCCAGTTAGATCGCCCAGTTTACCCGATTAGATCGACGGGTTTACCCGATTAGATCGACGGGTTTACCCGATTAGATCGATGAGTTTACCCGGTTAGATTGCCCAGTTTACCCGGTTAGATCGATGAGTTTACCCGGTTAGATCGCCCAGTTTACCCGATTCGATCGATGAGTTTACCCAGTTAGATCGCCCAGTTTACCCGGTTCGATCACCCAGTTTACCCGGTTAGATCGATGAGTTTACCCGGTTAGATCGCCCAGTTTACCCGGTTAGATCGCCCAGTTTACCCGGTTAGATCGATGAGTTTACCCAGTTAGATCGCCCAGTTTACCCGATTAGATCGACGGGTTTACCCGATTAGATCGACGGGTTTACCCGATTAGATCGATGAGTTTACCCGGTTAGATTGCCCAGTTTACCCGATTAGATCGATGAGTTTACCCGGTGAGATCGCCCAGTTTACCCGATTAGATCGATGAGTTTACCTGATTAGATCGATGAGTTTACTGGTTAGATCGCCCAGTTTACCCGATTAGATCGATGAGTTCACCCAGTTAGATCGATGAGTTTACCCGGTTAGATCGCCCAGTTTACCCGGTTAGATCGATGAGTTTACCCAGTTAGATCAATGAGTTTACCCAGTTAGATCGCCCAGTTTACCCGGTTAGATCGCCCAGTTTACCCGATTAGATCGATGAGTTTACCCGGTTAGATCGATGAGCTTACCCGGTTAGATCGCCCAGTTTACCCGGTTAGATCGCCCAGTTTACCCGGTTAGATCGCCCAGTGTACCCGGTTAGATCGCCCAGTGTACCCGGTTAGATCGCCCAGTGTACCCAGTTAGATCGACGAGTTTACCCAGTTAGATCGATGAGTTTACCCAGTTAGATCGCCCAGTTTACCCGGTTAGATCGCCCAGTTTACCCGGTTAGATCGCCCAGTTTAGCCGGTTAGATCGATAAGTTTACCCGGTTAGATCGCCCAGTTTACCCGATTAGATCGACGAGTGTACCCGATTAGATCGATGAGTTTACCCGGTTAGATTGCCCAGTTTACCCGATTAGATCGATGAGTTTACCCGGTTAGATCGCCCAGTTTACCCGATTAGATCGATGAGTTTACCGGATTAGATCGATGAGTTTATTGGTTAGATCTCCCAGTTTACCCGATTAGATCGACGAGTTTACCTGATTAGATCGTCCAGTTTACCCAGTTAGATCGCCCAGTTTACCCGATTAGATCGATGAGTTCACCCAGTTAGATCGATGAGTTTACCCGGTTAGATCGCCCAGTTTACCCGGTTAGATCGATGAGTTTACCCAGTTAGATCGATGAGTTTACCCGGTTAGATCGCCCAGTTTACCCGGTTAGATCGATGAGTTTACCCGGTTAGATCGACGAGTTTACCCGGTTAGATCGACGAGTTTACCCGGTTAGATCGCCCAGTTTACCCGGTTAGATCGCCCAGTTTACCCGGTTAGATCGCCCAGTTTACCCGGTTAGATCGCCCAGTTTACCCGGTTAGATCGATGAGTTTACCCGGTTAGATCGATGAGTTTACCCGGTTAGATTGCCCAGTTTACCCGATTAGATCGATGAGTTTACCCGGTGAGATCGCCCAGTTTACCCGATTAGATCGATGAGTTTACCTGATTAGATCGATGAGTTTACTGGTTAGATCGCCCAGTTTACCCGATTAGATCGATGAGTTCACCCAGTTAGATCGATGAGTTTACCCGGTTAGATCGCCCAGTTTACCCGGTTAGATCGATGAGTTTACCCAGTTAGATCGATGAGTTTACCCAGTTAGATCGCCCAGTTTACCCGGTTAGATCGCCCAGTTTACCCGATTAGATCGATGAGTTTACCCGGTTAGATCGATGAGCTTACCCGGTTAGATCGCCCAGTTTACCCGGTTAGATCGCCCAGTTTACCCGGTTAGATCGCCCAGTGTACCCGGTTAGATCGCCCAGTTTACCCGGTTAGATCGACGAGTTTACCCAGTTAGATCGATGAGTTTACCCAGTTAGATCGCCCAGTTTACCCGGTTAGATCGCCCAGTTTACCCGGTTAGATCGCCCAGTTTAGCCGGTTAGATCGATAAGTTTACCCGGTTAGATCGCCCAGTTTACCCGATTAGATCGACGAGTTTACCCGATTAGATCGATGAGTTTACCCGGTTAGATTGCCCAGTTTACCCGATTAGATCGATGAGTTTACCCGGTTAGATCGCCCAGTTTACCCGATTAGATCGATGAGTTTACCGGATTAGATCGATGAGTTTATTGGTTAGATCTCCCAGTTTACCCGATTAGATCGACGAGTTTACCTGATTAGATCGTCCAGTTTACCCAGTTAGATCGCCCAGTTTACCCGATTAGATCGATGAGTTCACCCAGTTAGATCGATGAGTTTACCCGGTTAGATCGCCCAGTTTACCCGGTTAGATCGATGAGTTTACCCAGTTAGATCGATGACTTTACCCGGTTAGATCGCCCAGTTTACCCGGTTAGATCGATGAGTTTACCCGGTTAGATCGACGAGTTTACCCGGTTAGATCGCCCAGTTTACCCGGTTAGATCGATGAGTTTACCCGGTTAGATCGATGAGTTTACCCGGTTAGATCGATGAGTTTACCCGGTTAGATCGATGAGTTTACCCGGTTAGATCGACGCGTTTACCCAGTTAGATCGCCCAGTTTACCCGATTAGATCGATGAGTTTACCCGGTTAGATCGCCCAGTTTACCCGATTCGATCGATGAGTTTACCCAGTTAGATCGCCCAGTTTACCCGGTTCGATCACCCAGTTTAATCGATGAGTTTACCCGGTTAGATCGCCCAGTTTACCCGGTTAGATCGCCCAGTTTACCCGGTTAGATCGATGAGTTTACCCAGTTAGATCGCCCAGTTTACCCGATTAGATCGACGGGTTTACCCGATTAGATCGATGAGTTTACCCGGTTAGATTGCCCAGTTTACCCGGTTAGATCGATGAGTTTACCCGGTTAGATCGCCCAGTTTACCCGATTCGATCGATGAGTTTACCCAGTTAGATCGCCCAGTTTACCCGGTTCGATCACCCAGTTTACCCGGTTAGATCGATGAGTTTACCCGGTTAGATCGCCCAGTTTACCCGGTTAGATCGCCCAGTTTACCCGGTTAGATCGATGAGTTTACCCAGTTAGATCGACGGGTTTACCCGATTAGATCGACGGGTTTACCCGATTAGATCGATGAGTTTACCCGGTTAGATTGCCCAGTTTACCCGATTAGATCGATGAGTTTACCCGGTGAGATCGCCCAGTTTACCCGATTAGATCGATGAGTTTACCTTATTAGATCGATGAGTTTACTGGTTAGATCGCCCAGTTTACCCGATTAGATCGATGAGTTCACCCAGTTAGATCGATGAGTTTACCCGGTTAGATCGCCCAGTTTACCCGGTTAGATCGATGAGTTTACCCAGTTAGATCAATGAGTTTACCCATTTAGATCGCCCAGTTTACCCGGTTAGATCGCCCAGTTTACCCGATTAGATCGATGAGTTTACCCGGTTAGATCGATGAGCTTACCCGGTTAGATCGCCCAGTTTACCCGGTTAGATCGCCCAGTTTACCCGGTTAGATCGCCCAGTGTACCCGGTTAGATCGCCCAGTGTACCCAGTTAGATCGACGAGTTTACCCAGTTAGATCGATGAGTTTACCCAGTTAGATCGCCCAGTTTACCCGGTTAGATCGCCCAGTTTACCCGGTTAGATCGCCCAGTTTAGCCGGTTAGATCGATAAGTTTACCCGGTTAGATCGCCCAGTTTACCCGATTAGATCGACGAGTTTACCCGATTAGATCGATGAGTTTACCCGGTTAGATTGCCCAGTTTACCCGATTAGATCGATGAGTTTACCCGGTTAGATCGCCCAGTTTACCCGATTAGATCGATGAGTTTACCGGATTAGATCGATGAGTTTATTGGTTAGATCTCCCAGTTTACCCGATTAGATCGACGAGTTTACCTGATTAGATCGTCCAGTTTACCCAGTTAGATCGCCCAGTTTACCCGATTAGATCGATGAGTTCACCCAGTTAGATCGATGAGTTTACCCGGTTAGATCGCCCAGTTTACCCGGTTAGATCGATGAGTTTACCCAGTTAGATCGATGAGTTTACCCGGTTAGATCGCCCAGTTTACCCGGTTAGATCGATGAGTTTACCCGGTTAGATCGACGAGTTTACCCGGTTAGATCGCCCAGTTTACCCGGTTAGATCGCCCAGTTTACCCGGTTAGATCGATGAGTTTACCCGGTTAGATCGATGAGTTTACCCGGTTCGATCGACGCATTTACCCAGTTAGATCGCCCAGTTTACCCGATTAGATCGATGAGTTTACCCGGTTAGATCGCCCAGTTTACCCGATTCGATCGATGAGTTTACCCAGTTAGATCGCCCAGTTTACCCGGTTCGATCACCCAGTTTACCCGGTTAGATCGATGAGTTTACCCGGTTAGATCGCCCAGTTTACCCGGTTAGATCGCCCAGTTTACCCGGTTAGATCGATGAGTTTACCCAGTTAGATCGCCCAGTTTACCCGATTAGATCGACGGGTTTACCCGATTAGATCGACGGGTTTACCCGATTAGATCGATGAGTTTACCCGGTTAGATTGCCCAGTTTACCCGATTAGATCGATGAGTTTACCCGGTGAGATCGCCCAGTTTACCCGATTCGATCGATGAGTTTACCTGATTAGATCGATGAGTTTACTGGTTAGATCGCCCAGTTTACCCGATTAGATCGATGAGTTCACCCAGTTAGATCGATGAGTTTACCCGGTTAGATCGCCCAGTTTACCCGGTTAGATCGATGAGTTTACCCAGTTAGATCGATGAGTTTACCCAGTTAGATCGCCCAGTTTACCCGGTTAGATCGCCCAGTTTACCCGGTTAGATCGATGAGTTTACCCGGTTAGATCGATGAGTTTACCCGGTTAGATCGCCCAGTTTACCCAGTTCGATCGACGAGTTTACCCAGTTAGATCGCCCAGTTTACCCGGTTAGATCGACGCATTTACCCAGTTAGATCGCTCAGTTTACCCGATTAGATCGATGAGTTTACCCGGTTAGATCGCCCAGTTTACCCGGTTAGATCGCCCAGTTTACCCGATTAGATCGACGAGTTTACCCGATTAGATCGACGAGTTTACCCGGTTAGATCGATAAGTTTACCCGGTTAGATCGGCCAGTTTACCCGATTAGATCGATGAGTTTACCCGATTAGATCGATGAGTTTACCCGGTTAGATCGCCCAGTTTACCCGGTTAGATCGATAAGTTTACCCGGTTAGATCGCCCAGTTTACCCGGTTAGATCGCCCAGTTTACCCAGTTAGATCGACGAGTTTACCCAGTTAGATCGCCCAGTTTACCCGGTTAGATCGACGCATTTACCCAGTTAGATCGCTCAGTTTACCCGATTAGATCGATGAGTTTACCCGGTTAGATCGCCCAGTTTACCCGATTAGATCGACGAGTTTTCCCGGTTAGATCGCCCAGTTTACCCGGTTAGATCGATAAGTTTACCCGGTTAGATCGCCCAGTTTACCCGATTAGATCGATGAGTTTACCCGATTAGATCGATGAGTTTACCAGATTAGATCGCCCAGTTTACCCGGTTAGATCGATAAGTTTACCCGGTTAGATCGCCCAGTTTACCCGGTTAGATCGATGAGTTTACCCGGTTAGATCGACTAGTTTACCCGATTAGATCGCCCAGTTTACCCGATTAGATCGATGAGTTTACCCGGTTAGATCGCCCAGTTTACCCGATTAGATCGATGAGTTTACCTGATTGGATCGATGAGTTGACTGGTTCGATCGCCCAGTTTACCCGATTAGATCGATGAGTTTACCCGGTTAGATCGCCCAGTTTACCCGATTAGATCGATGAGTTTACCCGGTTAGATCGATGAGTTTACCCGGTTAGATCGACGAGTTTACCCGGTTAGATCGCCCAGTTTATCCGGTTAGATCGATGAGTTTACCCGGTTAGATCGATGAGTTTACTGGTTAGATCGCCCAGTTTACCCGATTAGATCGATGAGTTTACCCGGTTAGATCGCCCAGTTTACCCGATTAGATCGACGAGTTTACCTGATTAGATCGCCCAGTTTACCCAGTTAGATCGCCCAGTTTACCCGATTAGATCGCCCAGTTTACCCGGTTAGATCGATGAGTTCACCCAGTTAGATCGATCGATGAGTTTACCCAGTTAGATCGATGAGTTTACCCAGTTAGATCGACGAGTTTACCCGGTTAGATCGATGAGTTTACCCGGTTGGATCGCCCAGTTTACCTGATTAGATCGCCCAGTTTACCCAGTTAGATCGCCCAGTTTACCCGGTTAGATCGCCCAGTTTACCCGGTTAGATCGATCGATGAGTTTACCCAGTTAGATCGATGAGTTTACCCAGTTAGATCGACGAGTTTACCCGGTTAGATCGATGAGTTTACCCGGTTGGATCGCCCAGTTTACCCGATTAGATCGATGAGTTTACCCAGTTAGATCGTCCAGTTTACCCGGTTAGATCGATGAGTTTACCCGATTAGATCGCCCAGTTTACCCGATTAGATCGCCCAGTTTACCCGATTAGATCGATGAATTTACCCGATTAGATCGCCCAGTTTACCCGGTTGGATCGCCCAGTTTACCCGGTTAGATCGCCCAGTGTACCCGGTTAGATCGCCCAGTGTACCCAGTTAGATCGACGAGTTTACCCAGTTAGATCGATGAGTTTACCCAGTTAGATCGCCCAGTTTACCCGGTTAGATCGCCCAGTTTACCCGGTTAGATCGCCCAGTTTACCCGGTTAGATCGCCCAGTTTACCCGGTTAGATCGATGAGTTTACCCGGTTAGATCGCCCAGTTTACCCGGTTAGATCGATTAGTTTACCCGATTAGATCGCCCAGTTTACCCGATTAGATCGCTCAGTTTACCCGATTAGATCGATGAATTTACCCGATTAGATCGCCCAGTTTACCCGGTTGGATCGCCCAGTTTACCCGGTTAGATCGCCCAGTGTACCCGGTTAGATCGCCCAGTTTACCCAGTTAGATCGACGAGTTTACCCAGTTAGATCGATGAGTTTACCCAGTTAGATCGCCCAGTTTACCCGGTTAGATCGCCCAGTTTACCCGGTTAGATCGCCCAGTTTAGCCGGTTAGATCGATAAGTTTACCCGGTTAGATCGCCCAGTTTACCCGATTAGACGACGAGTTTACCCGATTAGATCGATGAGTTTACCCGGTTAGATTGCCCAGTTTACCCGATTAGATCGATGAGTTTACCCGGTTAGATCGCCCAGTTTACCCGATTAGATCGATGAGTTTACCGGATTAGATCGATGAGTTTATTGGTTAGATCGCCCAGTTTACCCGATTAGATCGACGAGTTTACCTGATTAGATCGTCCAGTTTACCCAGTTAGATCGCCCAGTTTACCCGATTAGATCGATGAGTTCACTCAGTTAGATCGATGAGTTTACCCGGTTAGATCGCCCAGTTTACCCGGTTAGATCGATGAGTTTACCCAGTTAGATCGATGAGTTTACCCGGTTAGATCGCCCAGTTTACCCGGTTAGATCGATGAGTTTACCCGGTTAGATCGACGAGTTTACCCGGTTAGATCGCCCAGTTTACCCGGTTAGATCGCCCAGTTTACCCGGTTAGATCGATGAGTTTACCCGGTTAGATCGATGAGTTTACCCGGTTAGATCGACGCATTTACCCAGTTAGATCGCCCAGTTTACCCGATTAGATCGATGAGTTTACCCGGTTAGATCGCCCAGTTTACCCGATTCGATCGATGAGTTTACCCAGTTAGATCGCCCAGTTTACCCGGTTCGATCACCCAGTTTACCCGGTTAGATCGATGAGTTTACCCGGTTAGATCGCCCAGTTTACCCGGTTAGATCGCCCAGTTTACCCGGTTAGATCGATGAGTTTACCCAGTTAGATCGCCCAGTTTACCCGATTAGATCGACGGGTTTACCCGATTAGATCGACGGGTTTACCCGATTAGATCGATGAGTTTACCCGGTTAGATTGCCCAGTTTACCCGATTAGATCGATGAGTTTACCCGGTGAGATCGCCCAGTTTACCCGATTAGATCGATGAGTTTGCCTGATTAGATCGATGAGTTTACTGGTTAGATCGCCCAGTTTACCCGATTAGATCGATGAGTTCACCCAGTTAGATCGATGAGTTTACCCGGTTAGATCGCCCAGTTTACCCGGTTAGATCGATGAGTTTACCCAGTTAGATCGATGAGTTTACCCAGTTAGATCGCCCAGTTTACCCGGTTAGATCGCCCAGTTTACCCGGTTAGATCGATGAGTTTACCCGGTTAGATCGATGAGTTTACCCGGTTAGATCGCCCAGTTTACCCGGTTAGATCGCCCAGTTTACCCGATTAGATCGACGAGTTTACCCGATTAGATCGCCCAGTTTACCCGGTTAGATCGATGAGTTTACCCGGTTAGATCGATGAGTTTACCCGGTTAGATCGACGCATTTACCCAGTTAGATCGCCCAGTTTACCCGATTAGATCGATGAGTTTACCCGGTTAGATCGCCCAGTTTACCCGATTCGATCGATGAGTTTACCCAGTTAGATCGCCCAGTTTACCCGGTTCGATCACCCAGTTTACCCGGTTAGATCGATGAGTTTACCCGGTTAGATCGCCCAGTTTACCCGGTTAGATCGCCCAGTTTACCCGGTTAGATCGATGAGTTTACCCAGTTAGATCGCCCAGTTTACCCGATTAGATCGACGGGTTTACCCGATTAGATCGACGGGTTTACCCGATTAGATCGATGAGTTTACCCGGTAGATTGCCCAGTTTACCCGATTAGATCGATGAGTTTACCCGGTGAGATCGCCCAGTTTACCCGATTAGATCGATGAGTTTGCCTGATTAGATCGATGAGTTTACTGGTTAGATCGCCCAGTTTACCCGATTAGATCGATGAGTTCACCCAGTTAGATCGATGAGTTTACCCGGTTAGATCGCCCAGTTTACCCGGTTAGATCGATGAGTTTACCCAGTTAGATCGATGAGTTTACCCAGTTAGATCGCCCAGTTTACCCGGTTAGATCGCCCAGTTTACCCGGTTAGATCGATGAGTTTACCCGGTTAGATCGATGAGTTTACCCGGTTAGATCGCCCAGTTTACCCGGTTAGATCGCCCAGTTTACCCGATTAGATCGACGAGTTTACCCGATTAGATCGCCCAGTTTACCCGGTTAGATCGATAAGTTTACCCGGTTAGATCGCCCAGTTTACCCGATTAGATCGATGAGTTTACCCGATTAGATCGATGAGTTTACCCAGTTAGATCGCCCAGTTTACCCGATTAGATCGACGGGTTTACCCGATTAGATCGACGGGTTTACCCGATTAGATCGATGAGTTTACCCGGTTAGATTGCCCAGTTTACCCGGTTAGATCGATGAGTTTACCCGGTTAGATCGCCCAGTTTACCCGATTCGATCGATGAGTTTACCCAGTTAGATCGCCCAGTTTACCCGGTTCGATCACCCAGTTTACCCGGTTAGATCGATGAGTTTACCCGGTTAGATCGCCCAGTTTACCCGGTTAGATCGCCCAGTTTACCCGGTTAGATCGCCCAGTTTACCCGGTTAGATCGATGAGTTTACCCAGTTAGATCGCCCAGTTTACCCGATTAGATCGACGGGTTTACCCGATTAGATCGATGAGTTTACCCGGTTAGATTGCCCAGTTTACCCGATTAGATCGATGAGTTTACCCGGTGAGATCGCCCAGTTTACCCGGTTAGATCGATAAGTTTACCCGGTTAGATCGCCCAGTTTACCCGATTAGATCGATGAGTTTACCCGGTTAGATCGCCCAGTTTACCCGGTTAGATCGCCCAGTTTACCCGGTTAGATCGCCCAGTTTACCCAGTTAGATCGACGAGTTTACCCAGTTAGATCGCCCAGTTTACCCGGTTAGATCGACGCATTTACCCAGTTAGATCGCTCAGTTTACCCGATTAGATCGATGAGTTTACCCGGTTAGATCGCCCAGTTTACCCGATTAGATCGACGAGTTTACCCGGTTAGATCGCCCAGTTTACCCGGTTAGATCGATAAGTTTACCCGGTTAGATCGCCCAGTTTACCCGATTAGATCGATGAGTTTACCCGATTAGATCGATGAGTTTACCAGATTAGATCGCCCAGTTTACCCGGTTAGATCGATAAGTTTACCCGGTTAGATCGCCCAGTTTACCCGGTTAGATCGATGAGTTTACCCGGTTAGATCGACTAGTTTACCCGATTAGATCGCCCAGTTTACCCGATTAGATCGATGAGTTTACCCGGTTAGATCGCCCAGTTTACCCGATTAGATCGATGAGTTTACCTGATTGGATCGATGAGTTGACTGGTTCGATCGCCCAGTTTACCCGATTAGATCGATGAGTTTACCCGGTTAGATCGCCCAGTTTACCCGATTAGATCAATGAGTTTACCCAGTTAGATCGATGAGTTTACCCGGTTAGATCGCCCAGTGTACACGGTTAGATCGACGAGTTTACCCGGTTAGATCGACGAGTTTACCCGGTTAGATCGCCCAGTTTACCCGGTTAGATCGATGAGTTTACCCGGTTAGATCGATGAGTTTACTGGTTAGATCGCCCAGTTTACCCGATTAGATCGACGAGTTTACCTGATTAGATCGTCCAGTTTACCCAGTTAGATCGCCCAGTTTACCCGATTAGATCGATGAGTTCACCCAGTTAGATCGATGAGTTTACCCGGTTAGATCGCCCAGTTTACCCGGTTAGATCGATGAGTTTACCCAGTTAGATCGATGAGTTTACCCGGTTAGATCGCCCAGTTTACCCGGTTAGATCGATGAGTTTACCCGGTTAGATCGACGAGTTTACCCGGTTCGATCGCCCAGTTTACCCGGTTAGATCGCCCAGTTTACCCGGTTAGATCGATGAGTTTACCCGGTTAGATCGACGCATTTACCCAGTTAGATCGCCCAGTTTACCCGGTTAGATCGATGAGTTTACCCAGTTAGATCAATGAGTTTACCGCTTAGATCGCCCAGTTTACCCGATTAGATCGATGAGTTTACTGGTTAAATCGCCCAGTTTACCCGATTAGATCGATGAGTTTACCGCTTAGATCGCCCAGTTTACCCAGTTAAATCGATGAGTTTACCGCTTAGATCGCCCAGTTTACCCAGTTAGATCGCCCAGTTTACCTGATTAGATCGCCCAGTTTACCCGGTTAGATCGCCCAGTTTACCCGGTTAGATCGCCCAGTTTACCCGGTTAGATCGCCCAGTTTACCTGATTAGATCGATGAGTTTACTGGTTAGATTGCCCAGTTTACCCGGTTAGATCAATGAGTTTACTGGTTAGATTGCCCAGTTTACCCGGTTAGATCAATGAGTTTACCCAGTTAGATCGCCCAGTTTACCCGATTAGATCGATGAGTTTACTGGTTTGATTGCCCAGTTTACTCAGTTAGATCGATGAGTTTACCCGGTTAGAATGCCCAGTTTACCCAATTAGATCGCCCAGTTTACCCGATTAGATCAACGAGTTTACCGGTTAGATCGCCCAGTTTACCCGGTTAGATCAATGAGTTTACCGGTTAGATCGCCCAGTTTACCCGGTTAGATCGTCCAGTTTACCCGGTTAGTTTGCCCAGTTTACCCGGTTAGTTTGCCCAGTTTACCCGGTTAGATTGATGAGTTTACCCGGTTAGATCGTCCAGTTTACCCGGTTAGATCAATGAGTTTACCCGGTTAGATCGCCCAGTTTACCCGATTAGATCGACTAGTTTACCCGATTAGATCGCCCAGTTTACCCGATTAGATCGATGAGTTTACCCGATTAGATCGCCCAGTTTACCCGATTAGATCGATGAGTTTACCTGATTAGATCGATGAGTTGACTGGTTAGATCGCCCAGTTTACCCGATTAGATCGATGAGTTTACCCGGTTAGATCGCCCAGTTTACCCGATTAGATCGATGAGTTTACCCAGTTAGATCGATGAGTTTATCCGGTTAGATCGCCCAGTTTACCCGGTTAGATCGACGAGTTTACCCAGTTAGATCGACGAGTTTACCCAGTTAGATCGATGAGTTTACCCAGTTAGATCGCCCAGTTTACCCGGTTAGATCGCCCAGTTTACCCGGTTAGATCGATGAGTTTACCCGGTTAGATCGATAAGTTTACCCGGTTAGATCGCCCAGTTTACCCGATTAGATCGACAAGTTTACCCGGTTAGATCGCCCAGTTTACCCGATTAGATCGATGAGTTTACCCAGTTAGATCGCCCAGTTTACCCGATTAGATCGATGAGTTTACCCGGTTAGATCGCCCAGTTTACCCGATTAGATCGACGAGTTTACCTGATTAGATCGCCCAGTTTACCCAGTTAGATCGCCCAGTTTACCCGATTAGATCGATGAGTTCACCCAGTTAGATCGATGAGTTTACCCAGTTAGATCGCCCAGTTTACCCGGTTAGATCGATGAGTTTACCCAGTTAGATCGATGAGTTTACCCAGTTAGATCGATGAGTTTACCCAGTTCGATCGATGAGTTTACCCAGTTAGATCGCCCAGTTTACCCGATTAGATCGCCCAGTTTACCCGGTTAGATCGATGAGTTTACCCGGTTAGATCGCCCAGTTTACCCAGTTAGATCGACGAGTTTACCCAGTTAGATCGACGTGTTTACCCAGTTAGATCGACGAGTTTACCCGGTTAGATCGGTTAGTTTACCTGATTAGATCGCCCAGTTTACCCGGTTAGATCGCCCAGTTTACCCGGTTAGATCGATGAGTTTACCCGGTTAGATCGATGAGTTTACCCGGTTAGATCGACGCATTTACCCAGTTAGATCGCCCAGTTTACCCGATTAGATCGATGAGTTTACCCGGTTAGATCGATGCATTTTCCCGGTTAGATCGCCCAGTTTACCCGATTAGATCGATGAGTTTATCCGATTAGATCGATGAGTTTACCCGGTTAGATCGCCAAGTTTACCCGATTAGATCGCCCAGTTTACCCGGTTAGATCGCACAGTTTACCCGGTTAGATTGATGAGTTTACCCAGTTAGATCGCCCAGTTTACCCGGTTAGATCGATGAGTTTACTGGTTAGATCGCCCAGTTTACCCGGTTAGATCGATGAGTTTACCCAGTTAGATCGCCCAGTTTACCCGGTTAGATCGCCCAGTTTACCCGGTTAGATCGATGAGTTTACCCGGTTAGATCGCCCAGTTTACCCGGTTAGATCGCACAGTTTACCCGGTTAGATTGATGAGTTTACCCAGTTAGATCGCCCAATTTACCCGGTTAGATCGATGAGTTTACTGGTTAGATCGCCCAGTTTACCCAGTTAGATCGATGAGTTTACCGCTTAGATCGCCCAGTTTACCCAGTTTGATCGATGAGTTTACCCGGTTAGATCGCCCAGTTTACCCGGTTGGATGGCCCAGTTTACCCGGTTAGATCGCCCAGTTTACCTGATTAGATCGATGAGTTTACTGGTTAGATTGCCCAGTTTACCCGGTTAGATCAATGAGTTTACTGGTTAGATTGCCCAGTTTACCCGGTTAGATCAATGAGTTTACCCAGTTAGATCGCCCAGTTTACCCGATTAGATCGATGAGTTTACTGGTTAGATCGCCCAATTTACCCGGTTAGATCAATGAGTTTACCGGTTAGATCGCCCAGTTTACCCGGTTAGATCGTCCAGTTTACCCGGTTAGTTTGCCCAGTTTACGGTTAGATTGATGAGTTTACCCGGTTAGATCGTCCAGTTTACCCGGTTAGATCGTCCAGTTTACCCGGTTAGATCAATGAGTTTACCGCTTAGATCGCCCAGTTTATCCGGTTAGATCGCCCAGTTTACCCGGTTAGATCGATGAGTTTACCGGTTAGATCGCCCAGTTTACCCGGTTAGATCGCCCAGTTTACCCGGTTAGATTGATGAGTTTACCCGGTTAGATCGCTCAGTTAACCAGCTTAGATCTATGAGTTTACCCAGTTAGATCGCCCAGCTTACCCAATTAGATCGATGAGTTTACCGGTTCGATTGCCCAGTTTACCCGGTTAGATCGATGAGCTTACCCGGTTAGATCGATGAGCTTACCCGGTTAGATCGATGAGCTTACCCGGTTGAGGCTGTCCTCGTAGAGAGCTTTGGTGAAGAGCTGCCGTAACGTTTCCAACTGACCCTGAAGGAGAGCAGGAGAGACATGAAACAATCGACAAGAGATGGTGAGGGACTCACTCCGGGATCATGGGAACAGGAGGAGGCCATTCAGCCCCTCGAGCCTGTTACACAGGAACAGGAGGAGGCCATTCAGCCCCTCGAGCCTGTTACACAGGAACAGGAGAGGACATTCAGCCCCTCGAGCCTGTTACACAGGAACAGGAGGAGGCCATTCAGCCCCTCGAGTCTGTTACACAGGAACAGGAGGAGGCCATTCAGCCCCTCGAGCCTGTTACACAGGAACAGGAGGAGGCCATTCAGCCCCCCGAGCCTGTTACACAGGAACAGGAGGAAGCCATTCAGCCCCTCGAGCCTGTTACACAGGAACAGGAGGAGGACATTCAGCCCCTCGAGTCTGTTACACAGGAACAGGAGGAGGCCATTCAGCCCCTCGAGCCTGTTACACAGGAACAGGAGGCCATTCAGCCCCTCGAGCCTGTTACACAGGAACAGAAGGACGACATTCAGCCCCTCGAGCCTGTTACACGGGAATAGGAGGCCATTCAGCCCCTCGAGTCTGTTACACAGGAACAGGAGGAGGCCATTCAGCCCCTCGAGCCTGTTACACGGGAATAGGAGGAGGCCATTCAGCCCCTCGAGTCTGTTACACAGGAACAGGAGGAGGACATTCAGCCCCTCGAGCCTGTTACACGGGAATAGGAGGAGGCCATTCAGCCCCTCGAGTCTGTTACACAGGAACAGGAGGAGTCCATTCAGCCCCTCGAGCCTGTTACACAGAAACAGGAGGCTGCCATTCAGCCTCCCTGTCTTTCCTAATCTACCTCGAACAGCAAAACCCTCTGTTCCCTTCTCCCTCATATGTTTGTCCAGCCTCCCCTTAAATACATCGATACTATTCGCCTCAACCACTCCCTGTGGCGGTGAGTTCCACATTCTCACCACTCTCTGGGTAAAGAAGTTTCTCCTGAATTCCCTCGTGGATTTCTTGCTGACTATCTTATATTGATGGCCTCTAGTTATGCCCTTCCCCACAAGTGGAAACATTCTCTCTATCTATGCTATCAAAACCTTTCATAATTTTAAAGACTTATATTAGGTCACCTCTCAGCCTTCGCTTTTCAAGAGAAAAAAAAGAGACCCAGCCTGTTCATGCTTTTGTGATATGTATCCCCTCACATTTCTTGTAAATCTTCTCTGCACGCTCTCCAGTGCCTCTATAGCCATTCTATGATATGGTGACCAGAACTGCACGCAGTACTCCAAGTGTGGTCTAACCAAGGTTTGATGCAAGTTTAGCATAACTTCCCTACTTTTCAATCCTATCCCTCTAGAAATAAACCCTAGTGTTTGATGTGCTTTTTTAGGGCCTTGTTAACTTGTGTCGCAATGTTTAGTGATTTGTGTATTTGTACTTCGTGATCCCTTTGTTCCTCTACCCCACCTAGACTCGCACCAAGTAATAGGTGACCTGCATATTTTTCTTACCAAAATGTAATGCCTCAGTTTATCTGTGGTGAATTTTATTTGCCAATTATATGCCCATTCTGCAAGTTTGTTAATGTCCTCCTGTAATTTGTTGCAGTCCTCCTCAGTATTGACTATCCCCCCAATTTGGTGTCATCTGCAAATTTAGAAATTGTGTTTTTGATTCCAAAGTCTAAATCGTTAATATAAATAGTGAACAACAGTGGTCCCAGCACTGATCCTTGTGGAACACCACTGCCCACCTTCTGCCACTGTGAATAGCTACCCTTCACCCCAATCTCTCTGCTTTCTGTCTTGAAGCCAGCTAGCGATCCATTCTGCGACTTGTCCCCTGACTCTGCATTCTCTGACCTTGATCAGCAGTCTATTATGTGGTGCCTTATCGAAGGCCTTTTGAAAATCTAGATAAATTACATCTACTGCATTACCCTGGTCTACTCTCTCTGTTACCTCTTATAACATTCACTGAGGTTGGTCAAGCAAGACTTTCCTTTTGAAATCCATGCTGACTATTCATTACTATATTTTTGGTGTCTGGATGTTATTCCATTTTCTCCTTTCGTAGGGATTCCATTATTTTTCCTACCACTGATGTTGAGCTGACTGGTCCATAATTGCCTGAATTTCGGTATTAAATATAAATTCACACCTGGAATTTGTCCCCAATCAGTTTGTGAACGATCTCCTCCTCTTCGTTGGCTGTTCGGTTGCAGAACTGGGAGAAGAGTTTCATCCAGCGCCCTTTGTCTTTAGCCTTTGGGCAGAAAGAGACAGCGGAATGTGAACGTTAACCCGGCATTCGGGCACTGACGACACACCATCTCCTCCAATCGTGGGACACAGTTGGTCGGATAAGCAAACTTGCTCCAACCACAGACCAGCTCCCAGGTTTTCACACCACAAAAAGTAGACACAGACTGGGAAATCTAGAGGAAGGATCCATTGGTCACAGAGCAAGACAGCGGCGACATTAAACAGATTAATAATATTTAGTGCAGTACCCCAAACTACTTAGGAACATAGGGCTTGCTGGGTGAAATAAGACCAAGGTCCCTCTAGCTCGCCTTCTACCATCCTGGCAGCCGCACGATACAACGGTAATGGAGTTGTTGACTAGTCACAGCAATCGATCTTAATCAATTAGTCTATAAAAGAAAAAAATGAAAGACTTGCATTTATACAGCCGGACGTCCCAAAGCACTTTACAGCCAATGAAGCACTTTTTGGCGTGTAGTCACTGTTGTAATGCAGGAAATGCGGCAGCCAATTTGTGCACAGCAAGCTCCCACAGACAGCAATGTGATAATGACCAGATCATCGGCTTTAGTGATGTTGGTTGAGGAATGAATATTGGCCCCAGGACACCGGGGATAACTCCCCTGCTCTTCTTCGAAATAGTGACCGTGGGATCTTTTATGTCCACCCGAGAGAGCAGACGGGGCCTCGGTTTAACGTCTCATCCGAAAGACGGCATCTCCGACAGTGCGGCACTCCCTCTGCACTGCACTGGGAGTGCCAGCCTGGATTTTTGTGCTCAAATTCCTGGAGTGGGACTCGAACCCACAACCTTCTGCCTCCGAGGCGAGAGTGCTCCCCGCTGAGCCACAATAGACCCAGCCTGAGGTAAGCAAACGACCCCGTCCCACCAGAGAGTGCTACCCACTGAGCCACGGCTGACACACTGGTTTTTTTTTAACATTAAAGGTGCTATATAAATGCAAGTTAATGTTGTAGCGGAGGTCAGATGACTTAGCATTGCCGAAGGATGGAGACCTGGGACGGTCCTGGCTCAGAAAAATCTCAGGGTAACCCTTGCCGAGCTGTCGGCAGACCGCACCCCTGCTGGCTTTGCTCCGAAAGATTCACATCATTGACTGTATTGGGGGGAAAAAAGAACCATCATCCATCAGCTCAGGTATAACAGTCTGGGAGTCTCTTAGTTTACCTGTTTCACCATGGCAACCATCCTAGCCATTAGCATAATGCTGGACGTCTCCGGGGGGTAATGCATGTTCCTGTAATAAAAGGAGAATATTTATTTACCGCTCAATGTCCCAGGACTGTTCAGAGAAGGTTCACCAGGTTGATTCCGGAGATGAGGGGGGTGACTTATGAGGATAGGTCGAGTAGGTTGGGCCTATACACATTGGAGTTCAGCAGAATGAGAGGTGACCTTATCGAAACATAAGATAATGAGTGGGCTCGACAAGGTGGATGCAGAGAGGATATGTTATAGGGGAAACTAAAACTAGGGACATAGTCTCAGAATAAGGGGCTGCCCATTTCAAACTGAGATGAGCAGGAATTTCTTCTCTCAGAGGTTTGTAAATCTGTGGAATTCTCTGCCCCAGAGAGCTGTGGAGGCTGGGACATTGAATATATTTAAGGAGATGGACAGATTTTTGAGCGGTAAGGGAGTAAAGGGTTATGGGGAGCGGGCAGGGAAGTGGAGCTGAGCCCATGATCAGATCAGCCATGATCTTATTGAATGGCGGAGCAGGCTCGAGGGGCCAAATGGCCTACTCCTGCTCCCGTTTCTTATGTTCTTATGACACTGCACCCGGAGAGTCGAGACCAAATCTTCAGGGGAAGCAGGGTTAGAAAATGAGGGCCAATCGACAGGGTGTGCGGACATGGTTCATTCTAAAATCATACATTTTTATATTACAATTAGAAATTCCTATGTGCACATTTATCATGTAAACGTGTCACGCTGCAATTACATGCTCCTGCCACTTGGGATATTGCAGCGCCTCCACTGGCAGAAGACGTAATTTCATCATGACAAGTTTACATAGACGACGCTCAATTTTCCCCAATGCCGTTTCTTGGTGTATTTCAAGAGTTACGCCCGTTTTTTTGGGGCCGAACTACTCCAAAAAAAAAAGAAAGTTTTCCCATTCTAATTTCTGAAATTGGTGCCGTGCAGCCTGTCCTTTAGCTTTGGGGAGGGGGGTGGGGGGAGCCTAATGTCTGCGCCGGAAAAAAGATTCCCCCCCTCCTTCTGCGCATGCGCGGGTAAAAAGACAGTTTTAACGTGACTGCTATGGGCGCGCAAGACCAGTACACCTCCCGGGCTGCATTCGGCCATTTTTAAAGAGCCAGTTGTGTGAGCGAATTTTCATTCTCAGTGGAAAAATCGAAGCTGCAATAGATGATGCAATGCAGCTCAAGGACCAAGAATTTCTCACAGGACAAAGTGGAGGCCCTGGTTACTGTAATTGAGACCAGATGGCACGAGCTGGACACCAGCAGAGGTCACATAAAAGTTCCACCAAAAGAAATGAAGAAACGCTGGAACCAACTTGCAGGAGATTACTTTGCAATGGTGACCACCCCGAGGTCTGGAGGCCAGTGCAAAAAGGAGTGGCAGGACCTTGGTCAAGTAGTTAGTGTAAGTAATATTTTCATTTATTCAGTGGAATTGTAATTGTAAATGTGACCATCTGTATGTCCCACCCAGCAGAAAGACACCATCTCTAAAAAGTTATATTTTCATCTTTGCAGAGGAAGGTGGCACACAACAAAAGGGAAAGAACTCGAACTGGAGGAAGCCCGGCAAATCTGTACCCACCGACGCCCTTGGAAGACAAGGTCGCTGCTTTGATGGGTCCTGCCTGGAGAAAAGCAACCACCACTGCACAAGTTGGGCCCACACTCGAGGGAGAGGGTAAGTCCTGCAAATTCCACAGGCTGGCTTTGCTAAATGTTAAGTTCTGTGCGGGCTAGCCATGCTTCGGTTCATGGGGATGTCTCTATGTAGCCATGGAAATTGGTTGTCATTTAGAAGAATGAGAGGGGATCTCATTGAAACGTATAAAATTCTGACTGGGTTGGACAGACTGGATGCGGGGAGGATGTTTCCCCGGGGCTGGGAAGTCTAAAACAAGGGATCACAGTCTCAGGATACGGGGTGGGAAATTTAGGACCGAGATGAGGAAAGATTTTCTCACTCAGAGGGTGGTGAACCTGTGGAATTCTCTACCACAGAAGGCTGTAGATGCCAAGTCACTGAATATATTTAAGAGGGAAATAGACAGATTTCTGGACACAAATGACATCAAGGGGTATGGGGAAAAAGTGGGAATATGGTGTTGAGAGGATCAGCCATGATCATATTGAATGGCGGTGCAGGCTCGAATGGCCTACTACTGCTCCTACTTTCTATGTTTAAGCTAGTTAGTGTCAGTACTATCATTCATCATGATCCTTCAAATGAGCCTGCTGCCTGCGCTGTGAGAGCCTACTCATGCCACCCTGCCCCCTCCTCTGCTACTTACCGTTTGTCTGGTCTGTTATATTTTACAGAACTTGAGGCCAACCCTGACAAGACTGAAGCCGATGCAGAAGAAGATTCAGACAAGGACGAGCCTGAAGGAGAACATCTTCCAATCCCACCTTTCAGACCAAAAGCGTGGGGGGGGGGGGGGGGAAGCGGGAGGACGAACCCCCATTGTTGTACTCACTCTGGAGGTGCAGGTGCCACCCATTGAGCTGTCAGCCCCCTTCCTGAGTGGTACGAGTGCTGGGACATTCCATGGTTTCCCACAGTCCGAGGCTGCGGGTCCCAGTGGGATGCAGCGAGCCGCACCCAGGGCGAGGAGGGGAAGGAGAGCTCGGCAGCGCGCTCCTGAGGTGGTTCAGATGATGGCAATGAGTGCGGAGCGCATGGACCTTACACGATCACTCCTAGACACCATCAGTGGGGTGGGTGATGAGGTATCGGGACTGTCGGGGGAAGTAACAACACTCGCGAGAAATGGGAACGCTGTCCGGGAACATGAGGGAGGGAATGTCACAGGCAGCGGCTACACTGTCGGTGAACATGAGGAAGGGAATGTCGCAGGCAGCTGAGACACTGTCAGGGCACATGAGGGCGGGAATGTCGGAGTTAGCTGCTGCAATAAGGGAACACGCCCAGACCCCGCACCCATTGACAGAATCAAGTGCCACTCCCACGCCAATCCCGACCAGCCCTCTGAAGAGGCCCAAGCCGGGCCTTCCACATTACAGCCTGCCCCCACCCAACTCCCCCCGCCCCCCTCCCCACACACCCCACCCCCTCATAAAGAAGTGCGCATTACCCGAGATGCTCGAAAGAACAAGCTTGGTACCAACTCGAGAAACGCTGCGCCAACGCCTGCGGGCAGGGGTGGAGTTACCAAGACTAAGCGCAGCGGGCGGTCTTAGGATAAGGTGGATGAGAAATGGGTGCAGCCTTTCTTTGCTGCTGCTGTTGTTATTATTGTTGTTGTTACTATTGTAACTGTTGTTCTCAAATTAAAAGTTTTTTGTAAGTGATGTAAATTTACAAGTTTAAACGTTTGTAAGTGCTCTTAAAGTTTGTAAATAAGCTTAATTGAAAACTTTAACGTTTGATACAAAAATATTTTTATTAAAGTTAAGTCCAAACAAGTGTTTGTTAAACTTTTGAATAAAAAATATTTTAAATTATAGAAGAATCATTTCCATTATTTGTTCCATTAAAAACATAGAAACATAGAAAATAGGTGCAGGAGTAGGCCATTCGGCCCTTCGAGCCTGCACCGCCATTCAATAAGATCATGGCTGATCATTCCCTCAGTACCCCTTTCCTGCTTTCTCTCCATACCCCTTGATCACTTTAGCCGTAAGGGCCATATCTAACTCCCTCTTGAATATATCCAATGAACTGGCATCAACAACTCTCTGCGGCAGGGAATTCCACAGGTTAACAACTCTCTGAGTGAAGAAGTTTCTCCTCATCTCAGTCCTAAATGGCCTACCCCTTATCCTAAGACTGTGTCCCCTGGTTCTGGACTTCCCCAACATCGGGAACATTCTTCCTGCATCTAACCTGTCCAGTCCCGTCAGAATTTTATATGTTTCTATGAGATCCCCTCTCATCCTTCTAAACTCCAGTGAATACAGGCCCAGTCGATCCAGTCTCTCCTCATATGTCAGTCCTGCCATCCCGGGAATCAGTCTGGTGAACCTTCGCTGCACTCCCTCAATAGCAAGAACGTCCTTCCTCAGACTAGGAGACCAAAACTGAACACAATATTCCAGGTGAGGCCTCACCAAGGCCCTGTACAACTGCAGTAAGACCCCCCCCTGCTCCTATACGCAAATCCCCTCGCTATGAAGGCCAACATACCATTTGCCTTCCTCACCACCTGCTGAACCTGCATGCCCACTTTCAATGACCGATGTTCCATGACTCCCAGGTCTCGCTGCACCTCCCCTTTTCCTAATCTTCCTAATAGCACAGCACAACATTGCGGAACAGGTTCAAACAGTAAACATGGCCCATGTGGAATAGTTGTCGTTGAGCCTTCAGGCAGCAAAGCGTTCACGGATGAGCTGCTGGCGCAAGGCTCGAGCAATCCTTAAAGGGGCACGACGGCCCCCTCTCCTCCACCGTCGTGCTCCGGGTTCAGGTAGTTGCATGGCTTTCTCATCCTCCTCCTCCTCATCATCAGCCACTCTCACCTCAGTTGGGTCTTTTACTTCCAGCTGCTGCTTCCTCATGAAGGATAAGTTATGCAGCACACAACAGTGAAGTGACCGACAATCTCAGGGGGTATTGCAAGTAGCCTCTGGAATGGGCCAGCCATCGGAAACGCTGTTTCAAGACACCAATGGTCCTCTCTATGATGCTGCACATCGCAATGTGCGACATGTTGTATTCCCGGTCAGCTTCTGTCCGGGTATGTGTAGGGGCGTCATGAGCCAGGTGGCGAGGCTATACCCTCTGTCTCCCAGTAGCCAGTTCTGCCCTTTTGACTGCTGCTGAAACATGTCAGATATAGCGCTCTCGCGCAGGATGAACGCAGCATGGGTGCTCCCAGGGTATCTCGCATCAACTGACATGATACGATGCATGTCGTCACACACGAGCTGCACCATTAATGGAGTGGAAGCCTTTTCTGTTCCTGTACATCTCGGAATCCTCCAAAACTGCTCGCAAGGCGATGTGGGTACAATCAAAGCAGCCCTGTACTTTTGGGAAGCCAGCAATCCTGGAGAAGCCCACCGCCCTGTTACGCATTGCCTGGGCGGTCATGGGGAACTTTATATAGTCATTCCTCCGGGCATATAGTGCAGCAGTCACCTGCCGAATGCAGATATGTGTTGCATGTTGAGAAATGGCGCACACATCCCCAGTTGTGGTCTGGAACGATCCAGATGCATAGAATTAAAGTGCAGCTGTAACCTTCACTTCAACTGACAAAGCAGTCCTCCTTTTGCTTCTAGGGTGCAGGTCCTGATGCTTCTAGGGTGAGTTTTATTAACTCTCAGATCTCGGTTACAACTTCTTTGCGGAAACGCAGCCTTCTCACACAGTCTGCATCACTCAGGTGCAGGTCTGAACGCCTGCATCGCTATACATGACGTGGGTAAGGCCTCCTGCTCATCATCCTATGTGCTCTGAGGTGCCTCAGGTGATGCCGTCTAATCAATCGTCTCCTCCGCAGCACCATCATGCACAAGCCTTGCATGAGGTATGGCACTGTCAATACTGCCCCCATAATTTAATTGCAGCTTTGCAAGGAAGCCCAAAACAGCAAGACAAAGCACTCACACCTTCTTTCCTCTCTCCCTCCAAGGTGCCCGTCCTAGTATGGACCACACCCTGGTGTGCGCATGCGCAATAGGCTTGCTTAGAATGGGAAGCTAGGCATTCAATGAAGACATTTGGAGCAACAAAGTCTGATGCAATTCTTTAATTTTAGACTTTTTTCAAAGCATCACCCCACCGCCTAACGTCTGCTCACCGGGCTCAAGGGTCGGAGCGTCGGGGCTCGGCTTCCCCACCCCACCCCACGACCGGGCTTCTTATGAAGCTGCTGAAAGGCCGAAGGGTTCTCATCCCTTATGTAAGTGGCTGACAGTTCAGTTCAGCTTTCACCCCAGCCTCCGCCCCCCCCCCAGGCTTCTTTTGAAGCCAAGTCCTGAGCCCCTGTGTCCGGGGGAGGGAGCGATTCTGCCGGCTGATGCTCCAACCCTCGAGCCCAGTGAGGAGACGGTCAGTGGTGGGCTGGTACTTGCAAAAAAATTTTAAAATGAAAGAATTGCATTAGGACTTCCAATTTCTCCTTTTTGAGTTTGAAACAATTCAGATTCATGATACACATTCTTCGCCTTCTTGACTCCCTCCAAAACTTTGCCTGAAAACAACGGCATCTTTCTGCACCCATTTTTTAACGTGCGCTGCTTTTTCTTTAATGTCCAGAAGGTTTTTCGGGAGTGGTCACATACGCCACCCCAGGAATAATACAAGTTGGCCAAACTTGCTTAAATGCAAAAAAACTGGCGCAGACATCAGGTTACGCCCCCATGATGCAAAAAAATCCTAACCTAAAAAAGTCGTAGCTAACTGAGTTACGCTGGCGCAGAAACTTTGGGGAAACTTGGAGATTTTAATTTATGCCCAAAAAACGGTGCAGATAATTGGAGGAAATTGAGCCGAAAGTTTCCATTATAAATAACATAGCAGAAATTTAAAATGGGAAAAATTGGCAGCAAGTGCGTCGATACATAAATCTTTATTATATCATTTATAAAATATTTTGGGTTTTTTTACTGCTGGTTTTCCTCGTTTCCTGAGCGCAGAGAGTGTGGCTCAAAACTGAAGCCACCGCCCTGCAATTATCTCACTCAAGCGGCCGCTCTCAGTGTCTGAGGGTGCCGTCAAGCTGCTCGACCATGGACGGCATCATAGCCTAGCCGAATCCTGCTCTCAAACGGCCTCCACTCACAGGCACCTTCGAGCCAAGGATCAGGGGCAGGAACCATGCCTGATTTATTCCTCCATTTCCCCCCCCCCCCCCCGAACCTGGCTCATCGAGGGTCGCCGAGGCCCACACCCCTCCCTCCCCCACACACAATAGGTTTTAGGCCCCGCACCTCAGGAAGGATACACTGGCCCTTGGAGAGGGTGCAGCGCAGGTTCACCAGAAAGATACTGGGCCTAAAAGGGTTAAATTATGGAGGACAGGTTGCATAGGCTTGTATTCACTTGAGTTTAGAAGATTAAGGGGTGATCTAATTGAGGTGTTTAAGATGATTAAAGCCGTTGATGGGGTTGATCGAGAGAAACTATTATCTCTGGTGGGGGGAGTCCAGAACAAGGGGGCGTCACCTTAAAATTAGAGCCAGGCCGTTCAGGGTGATGTCAGGAAGCACTTCTTCACACAAAGGGCAGTGGGAATCTGGAACTCTCTCCCTCTAAAAGCCTGTGGATCAAGCACGATAAATCCACCTAGTCAACATCACCTGCACCCAGAGAACAACATGTTTTTAAAGTGTCCGTGTCTGGGCCTGTCTGAGGGCTTGTTGCAGCTGAGAGTGGATGCTGGGGATCAATTGAAATTTCTAAGACTGAGATCGCGAGATTTTTGTTGGGTAAGGTTATCAAGAGATATGGAGCTAAATGGAGTTGAGATACAGATCAGCCGTGATCTAATTGAGTGGCGGAACAGGCTCGAGGGGCTGAATGGCTCGATAAATGTTTCCTCTTCTTGTAAGGATCCAATTCCTTTCTTAAAGTTACTATGCAATCTGCTTCCACCCGCCCTTTCAGGCTTTCAAAAGGGAATTGGATAAGTACCAGAAGGTAAAAAATTTGCAGGGCTGCGGGGAAAAGGCAGAGGGACTGGGACTAGCTGAGGTGCTCTTGCAGAGAGCCAGCATGGGCTCAACGGGCCGAATGGCCTCCTACTGTGCTGTAACCATTCTATAAGTTTGTTCCAAATTAATCCTTGGAATGTGCGCATTGCTGGCAAGGCCAACATTTAGTTCCCATCCCTAATCACCCTTCAGTGAGCCATCTCTTGAACTGCTGTGTGTTTGATACAAACTGCGTGTCTCGCTCGGCCACTTCAGAGGGCAGTTAAGAATCAACCACGTTGGTCTGGGACTGGAGTCACTTATAGGCCCACAACATAAGAATTAGGAGCAGGAGTAGGTCATCATGCCCCCCGAGCCTGCTCCGCCATTCAATAAGATCATGGCTGATCCGATCATGGACTCAGCTCCACTTCCCTGCCCGCTCCCCATAACCCTTTACTCCCTTATCGCTCAAAAATCTGCCTATCTCCGCCTTAAAGATATTCAATGACCCAGCCTTCACAGCTCTCTGGGGCAGAGAATTCCACAGATTTACAACCCTCGGAGAGAAGAAATTTCTCATCTCAGTTTTAAATGGGCGACTGCTTATTCTTAAACTATGCCCCTAGTTCTAGATTCCCCCATGAGTAGAAACATCCTCTCTGCATCCACCTTGTTGAGCCCCTTCAATATCTTATATGTTTGAATAAGACCGGGTAAGGACAGCAGTGAACCAGTTGGGTTTTTACGATAATTCGACAGCTTTATGATCACTTTTACTGACGCCAGCCTTTTATTCCCCAATTTAAAAAAAAACTGAGTTCAAAATCTCAAACTGCCCTGCTGGGATTTGAACCCACGTTATCTGGATTATTATAGTCCATGCCTCTGGATTACTGGCCCAGCAACATGACCACTAGGACACCATACCTGGAATTGGGGGGCACGGCAGGCTCACATCGCGAGTGAGGACAGACTGGCAGATACTCACCTCCATGCTTCCTGCAGCTTGTTCAGTGGATGCTGGGGATCATCTGTCGAGGGCCCAAGGCACAGAACCTGGTGGTACTGCTTCAAGGCAGCCTGCCTGCACTCAACGCTGCAGTATAACACCTGGAGGGCAATGTATCGCCGGTTAGAGTGTCCGTACTGCGTCCCACAGCCCCTCCCCCACTGTTAGGGGTCCGCACACCATCACACAGCCCTCCCCCCGCTGTTAGAGGGTCCGCACACCATCACACAGCCCCCTCCCCACAGTTAGAGGGTCCGCATCACCATACACAGCCTCTCCCCCACTGTTAGAGGGTCCACATCACCATCCACAGCCCCTCCCCCACTGTTCGGGGTCTGCACACCATCACACAGGCCCTCCCCCGCTGCTGGGGGTCCGCACTCCGTCCCACAGCCCCCTCCCCACTGTTAGGGGTCCGCACACTGTCACACAGCCCCTCCCCCACCGTTAGAGGGTCCGCACACCGTCCCACAGTCCCTCCCCCACTGTTAGGGGTCCGCACACCGTCCCACAGCCCCTTCCCCACTGTTAGGGGTCCGCACACCGTCCCACAGCTCCTCCCCCACTGTTAGGGGTCCGCACACCGTCCCACAGCCCCTCCCCCACTGTTAGGGGTCCACATTGGATCTCCCTGGTATTGGGGGGGGGTTTAGAGAAGATTCCGTCACGTGCCACCCGTACAGCGCTACCCCCGTCCCACGTGAGCCACACTGTGAACACGGGTTATTCCAGCACTGATAAACCGATGGTGGTGAGATCGTGCTTCTCTGGCACTGAGGTGGGATGTCCCTTACCAGGCACGCGGGGCAGGTAACCAGGAGCTCCTTCCGTACGCAGCACTGCTCCGGGTACGGGAGAATCAGGCTGGGGTTCCCCGACAGTCTCCGGCTGTTCTCCTCTGCCGTTTCCAGCGACCTCATACAGTAGTCACACGCTGGAGAGAGAGTCAACCAAGTGAAGGCGCTGTGTACATCGTAATGCTCCCTCTACACTGTCCCATCAAACAATCCCAGGGGCAGGTACAGCATGGGCTAGATACAGAGTAAAGCTCCCTCTACACTGTCCCATCAAACACTCCCAAGGCAGGTACAGCATGGGTTAGATACAGAGTAAAGCTCCCTCTACACTGTCCCATCAAACAATCCCAGGGGCAGGTACAGCATGGGTTAGATACAGAGTAAAGCTCCCTCTACACTGTCCCATCAAACACTCTCAGGGCAGGTACAGCACGGGTTAGATACAGAGTAAAGCTCCCTCTACACTGCTTCTGCTCACTACCAAGTGTATCTATATGGAAGGTGTGCCTGTGGAGAGCTGGTGGGGACAGGAACTGGCGTGACCCTCCTCAAATGAAAACCCTGCTCTGGTTCCCCGTCTGAGCTCTGCAGGATGAGTAACCACAGGGGCGGGGCGCAACAGATTGACTCTGGATCAGTTCCTATGGAGTGGAGGGTAGCCAATGTAACCCCACTTTTTAAAAAAGGAGGAAGAGAGAAAACAGGGAATTATAGACCGGTTAGCCTGACGTCAGTAGTGGGTAAAATGATGGAATCAATTATTAAGGATGTCATAGCAGCGCATTTGGAAAGAGGTGACATGATAGGTCCAAGTCAGCATGGATTTGTGAAAGGGAAATCATGCTTGACAAATCTTCTAGAATTTTTTGAGGATATTTCCAGTAGCGTGGACAAGAGACAACCAGTTGATGTGGTGTATTTGGTCTTTCAGAAGGTTTTCGACAAGGTCTCACACAAGAGATTAATGTGCAAAGTTAAAGCACATGGTATTGGGGGTAGTGTGCTGACGTGGATTGAGAACTGGTTGGCAGACAGGAAGCAAAGAGTAGGAGTAAATGGGTACTTTTCAGAATGGCAGGCAGTGACTAGTGGGGTACCGCAAGGTTCTGTGCTGGGGCCCCAGCTGTTTACATTGTACATTAATGATTTAGACGAGGAGATTAAATGTAGTATCTCCAAATTTGCGGATGACACTAAGTTGGGTGGCAGTGTGAGCTGCAAGGAGGATGCTATGAGGCTGCAGAGTGACTTGGATAGGTTAGGTGAGTGGGCAAATGCATGGCAGATGAAGTATAATGTGGATAAATGTGAGGTTATCCACTTTGGTGGTAAAAACAGAGAGACAGACTATTATCTGAATGGTGACAGATTAGGAAAAGGGGATGTGCAACGAGACCTGGGTGTCATGGTACATCAGGCATTGAAGGTTTGCATGCAGGTACAGCAGGCGGTTAAGAAAGCAAATGGCATGTTGGCCTTCATAGCGAGGGGATTTGAGTACAGAGGCAGGGTTGTATTGCTACAGTTGTACAGGGCCTTGGTGAGGCCACACCTGGAGTATTGTGTACAGTTTTGGTCTCCTAACCTGAGGAAGGACATTCTTGCTATTGAGGGAGTGCAGCGAAGGTTCACCAGACTGATTCCCGAGATGGCGGGACTGACATATCAAGAAAGACTGGATCAACTGGACTTGTATTCACTGGAGTTCAGAAGAGTGAGAGGGGATCTCATAGAAACGTTTAAAATTCTGACGGGTTTAGACAGGTTAGATGCAGGAAGAATGTTCCCAATGTTGGGGAAGTCCAGAACCAGGGATCACAGTCTAAGGATAAGGGGTAAGCCATTTAGGACCGAGATGAGGAGAAACTTCTTCACCCAGAGAGTGCTGAACCTGTGGAATTCTCTACCACAGAAAGTAGTTGAGGCCAATTCACTAAATATATTCAAAAAGGAGTTAGATGTAGTCCTTACTACTAGGGGGATCAAGGGGTATGGCGAGAAAGCAGGAATGGGGTACTGAAGTTGCATGTTCAGCCATGAACTCATTGAATGGTGGTGCAGGCTCGAAGGGCCGAATGGCCTACTCCTGCACCTATTTTCTATGTTTCTATGTGTGGGTCCTCTTCCCTGAAAGACATTCATGAACCAGACGGGTTTTATGACAATCCAATAGCTTTTTAATGGCCTCTTTATCTGAAGCAAGGGTTGGAAGTCCAGGGCTTGGGATTTGGTTGGTTGAGTCGAGGTAGCGAGAATTGAACTCTCAACCTTTGGGTTGCTGGTCAAGCCAGAACAGCTGGGCCACCGTCTCCAGGGCAGTGAGGTGTGCCTCAGCCGACGGATGGAGATTTTGGGGGTTCGGACAGGTCAGAATTACATGACAGTATACCAGAACTGATGGCGGGGGGCGGGGGGATCAGTGATTGAACAGGTAGATTGAAAAGAGTAGACTGGGGGGTGACCTGATAGAGGTCTTTAAGATTATGAAAAGTCGTGATAAGTTAGGTGTAGAGAAGATGTTTCCACTTATGGGGCAGACCAGAACTCGGGGCCATCAATATAAGACAGTCATTGATTAATCCAATTCAGGGGAAGTTTCTTTACCCAGAGAGTGGTGAGAATTTGGAACTCGCCACAGCAGGGAGTGGTTGTGCCAAATAGCATAGATGCATTTAAGGGGAAGCTAGCTAAACACAAGGGAGAAAGGAATAGAGGGGTATGTTGACGGGGTGAGATGAAGAGGGATGGGAGGAGGCTCGTGTGGAGCATAAACACCAGCACGGACCATTTAGGCTGAATGGTCTGTTTCTGTTCTCTAAATAAAAGCAAATGGCATGTTGGCCTTCATAGCAAGGGGATTTGAGTACAGGGGCAGGGAGGTGTTGCTACAGTTCTACAGGGCATTGGTGAGGCCACACCTGGAGTATTGTGTACAGTTTTGGTCTCCTAACCTGAGGAAGGACATTCTTGCTATTGAGGGAGTGCAGCGAAGGTTCACCAGACTGATTCCCGGGATGGCGGGACTGACCTATCAAGAAAGACTGGATCAACTGGGCTTTTATTCACTGGAGTTCAGAAGAATGAGAGGGGACCTCATAGAAACATTTAAAATTCTGACGGGGTTAGACAGGTTAGATGCAGGAAGAATGTTCCCAATGTTGGGGAAGTCCAGAACCAGAGGTCACAGTCTAAGGATAAGGGGTAAGCCATTTAGGACCGAGATGCGGAGGAACTTCTTCACCCAGAGAGTGGTGAACCTGTGGAATTCTCTACCACAGAAAGTTGTTGAGGCCAATTCACTAAATATATTCAAAAAGGAGTTAGATGAGGTCCTTACTACTAGGGGGATCAAGGGGTATGGCGAGAAAGCAGGAATGGGGTACTGAAGTTGAATGTTCAGCCATGAACTCATTGAATGGCGGAGCAGGCTCGAAGGGCCAAATGGCCTACTCCTGCACCTATTTTCTATGTTTCTATGTTAATATGAAATTCTATGTAATTGTAAGTAAATATATGGAGATTCTATACAACTGTATGCATATTCTAAGTAATTGCATGCAAATTGTATCTAAATGTCATGCAAATTGTATGTAATTGCATGTTAATTGATGTGAATGCATGCAAATCTGATGTAATTGTATGTGCATGCTATGTAAATACATGTAAATGTGATGTAAATGCGTGCAAATTATATGCAACTGTATGTAAATTCAATGTAATACCAGTGCACTTTGAGCTCAGTGCCACTTGATTTTGTGCAGTGGCCCCACAGGTGGTGGGGGAGGGGCTGCGCTGGGAACGCGGTACATCGATGCGCGAATCAGCGAGGTCCGGTCTGGCTTGGTACTTTACCTTTGTATTTGTACAAGGCGTTCCAGAGGAACTGAGCAGAAACGATGGGCTGCTCCACAAAGATGGTCTCCCCTTTCCTTATAGCCTTACTGGCAAAGAGTCCTTTCCCCTTGGAAACAAGAGAAAGCAAAAATGAATCAGTCTCAGCGAAAATGCAAAACCCTCGACCAGAGTGACAGCGCAGGAGGAGGCCGTTCCTCCCATCGAACCGGTGCAATTGTTCAACAATCTTTTCCACCCCCATTTACACCATCTTCTTCTATTTCCTACATTGTTCTGTAAACATCTCCTACCATGTCTGTACACATTTCCTATATGTCTGTATTTATTTTCTATATATTCTGGATATAGAATCATAGAATATTTCCGATAAATTCCCGTATGTATTTCCTAGAGCTCTGTATATATTACCTACATAGTTCTGTAAATATCTCCTACATGTCTACACATTTCCTATATGTCTGTATTTATTTTCTATATATAGAATCATAGAATATTTCCTATACAATCCCGTATGTATTTCCTATAGCTCTGTATATACTACCTATATAGTTCTGTAAATATCTCCGACATGTCTACACGTTTTCGATATGTCTGTATTTACTTCCTACATAGTCTGTATATAGAATCATAGAATATTTCTTACTACAGGTTAAACCTGCCTGATCCAGAACCCTTGGGGCTTGGCCTGTTCCGGACAAGGGATTTTTCCGGACAACGGGTGGTCACGTTAAATTGGATGGTGCAGGTACTGAGCAAGGGGATATCGGGGCTGACTGGCTTGGGGCTATGAGTGCGGCAGAGAGATCATGGCGAGGGGGGGGGGGGGGGGGGGAGGTGGATCACGGGGTCAGGCCAGCGGTTGCGGGAGTCGGCAGCGAGGAAGGACTTTAATTTGTTCATGTCGGAGTTCTGCGCATGCGCCACCCGGTGGCCGGGAACGGTTCCGGACGAGGGGTGGTTCTGGATAATGGAATTCTGGATAAGGGAGGTTCAACATGTGTAGTCATGCATGTATTTCCTATAGCTCTATATATTTCCCAGAAAGTTCTGCATAATTATCCTACTAATTCCTGGAATCTCCGGGAATTAAAGGTTAATCTCCAGGACAGTGCTGCGAGCAACTCGAGGGAAGAAATTATAGGGGGTCATTGAAGTAAATGGTGTTTTTTTTCCCCATTTTCTTTGAGCAAGTTTCTTTGTTAGCTATATAAAAAAATGGCAAAAAAAAGTTGTTTGACTGACAGTCACGATTCATCCAACTGTGTGAACACCCAACAGCGGAAGCATGTGATGGAACCTCTGTTTCCCCATACAGTTCTGTCTGTCTTTCCCATACACTTATGTACTTCGTATATAGTTCTCGCTATATTTCCTATACAATTCTGTATACATTCCTACGTGGTTATATACATATTTCCTATATGGTCCCATGAATATTTCCTATGCAGTTTGGTATACATTTTCTGTACAATAATGTATGTATTTTTTATATAGTTATATATATTAGATAACCATTTGGGAGAGAAGGGAATGGAGGGTTATGCTGATGAGGAACGACAGGAGCCTCGAGTGGTTGGGCCGAATGTGCTGTATAATCCTATGTACATATATCCCATAAGGTTCTGTATGTATTTCCTATACAGTCCTGCATATATTCCCACTACAGTTCCTTATGCGTGTCCTATACAATACTGTGTTTATTTCCTCGTGTGACTGTGTCCATTTCCCTCAGTGTCTGTACCTAGTTGTGTCAGCTGCGGCTCAGTGGGCAGCACTCTTGCCTCTGAGTCAGAAGGTTGAGTTCAAATCCCATTCCAGAGACTTGTGCACAAAAAGCCAGGCTAAATCCAGTGCGGTGCTGAGGGAGTGCTGCACTGTCGGAGGCGCCGTCTTTCGGATGAGATGTTGCACTGAGGCCCCGTGTGCTCTCTTAGGTGGAAATAAAAAATCCCACGGCCACTATTTTGAAAGAAAGACTTGCATTTATATAGCATCTTTCACAACCACTGAACGCCCCAAAGTGCTTTACAGTCAATTAAGTTCTTTTAAAAAGTGTAGTCGCTGTTGCAATGGAGAAAAAGCAGCAGCCAATTTGCGCGCAGCAAGCTCCCACAAACAGCAACGCGATAACGACCAGATAATCTGTTACTAATGTTGTTTGAGGGACAAATATTGACCAGGACACTAGGGAGAAGGGATCTTTTACGTCCACCTGCGAGAGCAGAAGGGGCCTCGGTTTAACGCTTCATCCGAAAGACGGCACCTCCGACACAGCGGCACTCCCTCAGCACTGCACTGGAGTGTCAGCCTAGATTTGTGAGCTTAAGTCTATGGAGTGGGACTTGAATCCACAATCTTTTACCTCCGCTCCCCCCGCCAATTGTTCTGTAACCCTTAGAGCCCTTGCCTGAAATATATCGATCTGAGTTTTGAGATGTAATAGCAGCAGTGAGGAGAGTAGGGCTCACAGCTAATGGGGAGGGGGCAATAGGGGACACTAGAACTAGGGGACATGGTCTCAGAATAAGGGGCCACCCATTTAAAACTGAGATGAGGAGGAATTTCTTCTCTCAGAGGGTTGTAAATCTGTGGAATTCTCTGCCCCAAAGAACTGTGGAAGCTGGGTCATTGAATATATTTAAGACTGCGATAGACTGATTTTTGAGCCAAAAGGGAGTGAAGGGTTATGGGGAGCAGGCAGGGAAGTGGAGCTGAGTCCATGATCAGATCAGCCAGGATTTTATTGAATGGTGGAGCAGACTCGAGCGGCCAAATGGTCTACTGCTGCTCCTATTTCTTATGTAATATCAATCAGCCTGGAAACCCCTGCAGAATCACTCGCTGGGAGTGGAGAGGAGAGGGAAGCACATCACGGGCAAACTAACCAGCGAAGACCATATTTCCTTCAGCTGGGTAACACTTCAAGCTCCCAATCCCACTGACGTCAGCCAGTGGGCTCAGTGGGGAGCACTCTCGCTCTCTCAACTGTGAGTCAGAAGGCTCAAGCCGCACAAGTGACTTAGGCACAAATAACCTTCCGGATGTACTTGGGGACCGAGGGTGTAGTGAGAAGAAGGAACTGAAAGATATCCTTAATAGGTGGGAAATTGTGTTAGGGAAATTGACGGGATTGAAGGCCGATAAATCCCCAGGGCCTGATAGTCTACATCCCAGGGTACTTAAGGAAGTGGCTCCAGAAATAGTGGATGCATTGGTGATAATTTTCCAGCAGTCTATCGACTCTGGATCAGTTCCCATGGACTGGAGGGTTGCTAATGTAACACCACTTTTTTTTTTAAAAAGGAGGGAGAGAGAAAGTGGACAATACACCGGTTAGCCTGACATCAGTAGTGGGGAAAATGTTGGAATCAATCATTAAGGATGAAATAGCAGCACATTTGGAAAGCAGTGATAGGGTTGGTCCAAGTCAGCATGGATTTAAGGGAAATCATGCTTCACAAATCTTCTGGAATTTTTTGAGGATGTAACTAGCAGAGTGGACAGGGGAGAACCAGTGGATGTGGTGCATTTGGACTTTCAAAAGGCTTTTGACAAGGTCCCACACAAGAGATTGGTGTGCAAAATCAAAGCACATGGTATTGGGGGTAATGTACTGACGTGGATAGAGAACTGGTTGGCAGACAGGAAGCAGAGAGTCGGGATAAACGGGTCCTTTTCAGAATGGGAGGCAGTGACTAGTGGAGTGCCGCAGGGCTCAGTGCTGGGACCCCAGCTCTTTACAATATACATTAATGATTTAGATGAAGGAATTGAGTGTAATATCTCCAAGTTTGCAGATGACGCTAAACTGGGTGGCGATGTGAGCTGTGAGGAGGACGCTAAGAGGCTGCAGGGTGATTTAGACAGGTTAGGCGATTGGGCAAATACATGGCAGATGCAGTATAATGTGGATAAATGTGAGTTTATCCACTTTGAGGGCAAAAACATGAAGGCAGAATATTATTTGAATGGTGGCAGATTAAGAAAAGGGAAGGTGCAGCGGGACCTGGGTGTCATGGTTCATCAGTCATTGAAAGTTGGCATGCAGGTACAGCAGGCGGTGAAGGCGGCAAATGGTATGTTGGCCTTCAGAGCGAGGGGATTTGAGTATAGGAGCAGGAAGGTCTTACTGCAGTTGTACAGGGCCTTGGTGAGGCCCCACCTGGAATATTGTGTTCAGTTTTGGTCTCCTAATCTGAGGAAGGACGTTCTTGCTATTGAGGGAGTGCAGCGAAGGTTCACCAGACTGATTCCAGGGATGGCAGGACTGACATATGAGGAGAGACTGGAGCAACTGGGCCTTTATATTCTGAAGTTTAGAAGGATGAAAGGGAATCTCATAGAAACATATAAAATTCTGACGAGACTGGACAGGTTAGATGCGGGAAGAATGTTCCCGATGTTGGGGAAGTCCAGAACCAGGGGACACAGTCTTAGGATAAGGGGTAGGCCATTTAGGACTGAGATGAGGAGAAACTTCTTCACTCAGAGTTGTTAACCTGTGGAATTCCCTACCGCAGAGAGTTGTTGAGGCCAGTTCATTGGATGTATTCAAAAGGGAGTTAGATATGGCTCTTACGGCTAAAGGGATCAAGGGGTATGGAGAGAAAGCAGGAAAGAGGTACTGAAGGTACGATCAGCCATGATCTTATTGAATGGTGGTGCAGGCTCGAAGGGCCAGATGGCCTACTCCGGCACCTATTTTCTATGTTTCTATGTAAAAATCCAGACACTGTCAGTGCAGCGCTGAGGGAGTGCTGCACTGTTGGAGGTACCACCTTTCATTAAGTCGAGGTCTACCCTCTCAGGTGTAAAAGCTGCCACCACCATTTTTTGAAGGAGGAGGAGGAGGAGGAGGATGAACAACAGTGGGGAGTTCTCCAGTGTCCTGGGCCCCACAGATGATCTGGGTCACCACCACCTTGCTGTTTAAATGGGCCACGATCTCCCACTGCAGCGCCGCACCAAACATTCGCCAAACCTCCGCCTCGATCACTCGCCGCACCTGTGCCTCGACCTTCCCCGCCCATGCTCCTGCCCGCGCTCCAAACAGCGACCTGGGCCCTGATGACGTCGCCCGTTGGCGTCAGCTCGCACTGGAAGTTGCAGTGGTATGCGCTCCGGCCGCTTTTCTGGCCTGACCCCCCCCACCCCCACCCCCACCCCCCCAGCGGAGGCGTTCTCGCGCAGGTCAGCGGGACTCGGTGGCGGCGGAGGTGCGGCGAGTGTTTCTGCGGTGGAGGGAGGAGCGGCGAGGGAGATCACGGGGGAGGAGCAACGGGAGATCGTGGCGGAGGTGCGGCGAATGAGGGAGTGGGGCCCAGAAGAGGCGTGGGCCCGGGGGGGGGGGGGGGGGGGGGGGCAGCCACGGGCCCCAGCCCACACTGTGCGATAGGTGGGCGCACTGGGTCCGTGCAGCAGAGCAGGTCTCCAGTCTTGGTCAATCCTTGGCACTGGACCAAGACCTCGCTCTGTCTAATGGCCACCACACATTAAAATCCACCCACAGGCATCTTCCACCCTTCAGCATGTAGGTCAGGATCCGGAATATTAGGTCCTTCATTGAAACACCTGTGAACCCACGTGAAAGCGGGTCACCCTGAATGCGAGGGACCGCCAATGATGGTGATGTTGACTGGGATCTTCCTGTGCGCACCTTGATTGCCGCGGTTCCCACATCACAAAACACTATTTAAAAGTGTTTCATTGGCTCCGCCGCGCCCCGGGGCCGGGGAAGGCGCTATATAAATGTCCAGCTGGCCTGCCCCCGCCGGCGGCGAGCCTATGCCCGCCACACACACACACACTCCCGCTCCCGCTCCCGCTCCCTCTCCCCCCTCACCCCTCACCTTCAGGCTGCTGATGAAGCGGACCTCGGCCCGCGAGCTGGCGGCCGCGGGCTCCGGGCACAGCGAGAACAACTCGCACCTGGGAGCCGCCATCTTTTCCTGTCCTCTCACCCCTGACCCCCTCCCCCCCCACCCTGACTGGTCGGCCAGCCCAGCCAATCAGCATCCGGCTCCGCGCTCAACAGCCGGCCAATCAGCGCCGAGTCCCGCCCCCGCAGCCCCCCTGGGGCTGACAAACCACGTGCGTCAGTCCCACTCAATTCATCCCAAACACTGTACATAACCTGCCTGTATAATTCATCCCAAACACTGTACATAACGTGCCTGTATAATTCATCCCAAACACTGTACATAACCTGTATAATTCATCCCAAACACTGTACATAACCTGCCTGTATAATTCATCCCAAACACTATACATAACCTGTACAATTCATCCCAAACACTGTACATAACGTGCCTGTATAATTCATCCCAAACACTGTACATAACGTGCCTGTATAATTCATCCCAAACACTGTACATAACCTGTATAATTCATCCCAAACACTGTACATAACCTGCCTGTATAATTCATCCAAACACTGTACATAACCTGTATAATTCATACCAATACTGTATATAACCTGTACAATTCATCCCAAACACTGTACATAACCTGTACAATTCATCCCAAACACTGTATAAAACCTGTACAATTCATCCCAAACACTACATAACCTGTACAATTCATCCAAACACTGTATATAACCTGTACAATTCATCCCAACACTGTACATAACTTGTACAATTCATCCAAACACTACATAACCTGTACAATTCAGCCAAACACTACATAACCTGTACAATTCATCCAAACTGTACATAACCAGTACAATTCATCCCAACACTGTACATAAATTGTACAATTCATCCAAACACTGTACATAACCTGTACAATTCAGCCAACCACTAAATAACCTGTACAATTCATCCCAAGCACGATATCACCCGTACAATTCATCCCAACACTGTACATAACTTGTACAATTCATCCAAACACTATATATAACCTGTACAATTCAGCCAAACACTACATAACCTGCACAATTCATTCCAAACACTGTACATAATCTGTATAATTAATCCCAAACACTGTACATAACCTGTACAATTCATCCCAAACACTGTATATAACCTGTACAATTCATCCCAAACACTGTACATAACCTGTACAATTCATCCCAACACTGTACATAACTTCTACAATTCATCCAAACACTACATAACCTGTACAATTCAGCCAAACACTACATAACCTGTACAATTCATCCAAACTGTACATAACCAGTACAATTCATCCCAACACTGTACATAACTTGTACAATTCATCCAAACACTGTACATAACCTGTACAATTCAGCCAAACACTACATAACCTGTACAATTCATCCGAAGCACTATATCACCTATACAATTCATCCCAACACTGTACATAACTTGTACAATTCATCCAAACACTGTACATAACCTGTACAATTCATCCCAACACTGTACATAACTTGTACAATTCATCCAAACACTGTACATAACCTGTACAATTCAGCCAAACACTACATAACCTGTACAATTCATCCGAAGCACTATATCACCTGTACAATTCATCCCAACACTGTACATAACTTGTACAATTCATCCAAACACTGTACATAACCTGTACAATTCAGCCAAACACTACATAACCTGTACAATTCATCCGAAGCACTATATCACTTGTACAATTCATCCCAACACTGTACATAACTTGTACAATTCATCCAAACACTGTATATAACCTGTACAATTCAGCCAAACACTACATAACCTGTACAATTCATCCAAACACTACATAACCTGTACAATTCATCCAAACACTGAACATAACCTGCACAATTCATCCAAAACACTGTACATAACCTGTACAATTCATCCCAACACTGTACATAACCTGTACAATTCATCCAAACACCGCACAACCTGTACAATTCATCCAAACACCACATAACCTGTACAATTCATCCAAACACCGCACAATCTGACACTGTACATAACCTGTACATTTCATCCAAACACTAAAACCTGTACAATTCATTCCAAACACTGTACATAACCTGTAGAATTCATCCCAACACTGTATATAACCTGTACAATTCATCCCAAACTCTGTACATAACCTGTACATTTCATCCAAACACTACATAACCTGTACAATTCATCCAAACACTAAATAACCTGCACAATTCATCCCAAACACTGTACATAACCTGTACAATTCATCCAAACACCACATAACCTGTACAATTCATCCAAACACCGCACAACCTGACACTGTACATTACCTGTACAATTCATCCCAAACACTGTACATAACCTGTACAATTCATCCCAACACTGTACATAACCTGTACAATTCATCCCAAACACTGTACATAACATGTACATTTCATCCAAACACTACATAACCTGTACAATTCATCCAAACACTAAATAACCTGCACAATTCATCCCAAACACTGTACATAACCTGTACAATTCATCCAAACACCACATAACCTGTACAATTCATCCAAACACCGCACAACCTGACACTGTACATAACCTGTACAATTCATCCCAAACACTGTACATAACCTGTACAATTCATCACAACACTGTACATAACCTGTACAATTCATCCAAACACTGCACAACCTGTACAATTCATCCAAACACTGCACAACCTGTACAATTCATCCCAACACTGTACATAACCTGTACAATTCATCCAAACACTGCACAACCTGTACAATTCATCCCAAACACTGTACATAACCTGTACAATTCATCCCAAACACTGTACATAACATGTACATTTCATCAAAACACTGTACATAACCTGTACAATTCATCCAAACACTGTATATAACCTGTACAATTCATCCCAAACACTGTACAAAACCTGCACAATTCATCCCAAACACTGTACATAACCTGTACAATTCATTCAAACACTGTACATAACCTGTACAATTCAGCCAAACATTACATAACCTGTACAATTCATCCCAAGCACTATATCACCTGTACAATTCATCCCAACACGTTACATAACTTGTACAATTCATCCAAACACTTATATAACCTGTACAATTCAGCCAAACACTACATAACTTGTACAATTCATCCAAACACTACATAACCTGTACAATTCATCCAAACACTGTACATAACCTGCACAATTCATCCAAAACACTGTACATAACCTGTACAATTCATCCCAACACTGTACATAACCTGTACAATTCATCCAAACACCGCACAACCTGTACAATTCATCCAAACACCACATAACCTGTACAATTCATCCAAACACCGCACAATCTGACACTGTACATAACCTGTACAATTCATTCCAACACTGTATATAACCTGCACAATTCATCCCAAACACTGTACATAACCTGTACAATTCATTCCAAACACTGTACATAACCTGTACAATTCATCCCAACACTGTATATAACCTGTACAATTCATCCCAAACTCTGTACATAACCTGTACATTTCATCCAAACACTACATAACCTGTACAATTCATCCAAACACTAAACAACCTACACAATTCATCCCAAACACTGTACATAACCTGTACAATTCTTCCAAACACCACATAACCTGTACAATTCATCCAAACACCGCATAACCTGTACAATTCATCCAAACACCGCACAACCTGACACTGTACATAACCTGTACAATTCATCCCAAACACTGTACATAACCTGTACAATTCATCCAAACACTGTACATAACCTGTACAATTCATCCAAACACTGTATATAACTTGTACAATTCATCCCAAACACTGTACAAAACCTGCACAATTCATCCCAAACACTGTACATAACCTGTACAATTCATCCAAACACTGCACAACCTGTACAATTCATGCCAAACACCACATAACCTGTACAATTCATCCCAACACTGGACATAACCTGTACAATTCATCCCAACTGTTATTAAATTACGAGAAAGTTTCACTGCAGTTTGAAAAGATTTCCAAAATAGACGTTGTTTATCAAGAAAAGTCCCGAACAGTCTAAAGAAGCAGGAGGGTTTTGAAAATAATGAGGAGAAAAGATCTAAGCCATGCAAACTCAGCCCAGAAAAAAAAACTGGGAATTAGAAAATCTTATTGAATTTTAAAATTCTTATAGAAAATGGAACTGGCACGGAAGTTTAGATTTTGTGCTGAGAGAGAAATAAAACACAAGATTTGCCCAGTGAATGGGAACGTAAAAAAACCCGAAATGTTGGCATGTCTACAGCTTGTGTGAAAATTGGATTTCAGTAAACAAAATAGCTATTAAAAATGTGTGAACTCGCTTTAAATCGAGTAAAAAATAAAATCTTTGGCAAGTATTTGAATTAGAAGTTAAGAAAATTTGGAGTTTAATCTAAAATTATGTCTTTCCTGATGAGAAGACTTTTATTATGACGGCTTTACTAATGATTTCTGCTGTTTTAACGGATTCCTAATTTCTAAGCAAGTTTGGAATGCACAAAGACTTAAAAAACATTTTTTCGGATGATTATGCGAAGTCACGTAATGACATCAGGCCTTCTTACAAACCTGTAAAGGAGTAAACCCTTTCCATTGACAGCAGTTTTATATTGGACATTATTCATTTGGATTTCTTAATAGAATAAAGACTCACCTGACAGATAAAGGAAATGGTGGGATAGTCAGGATAAAAATAAAATAGCACTAGCCTATGTAATAATACTTGCCTGATACAATAAAGAAATAGATACTCAAACAAAAACAAATTCAAGAGTTAAAAGCTAAGATAAATAAGCTGGAAGAGATTTTTTTAAATGGGACCAGACGGATAGTGCAGTGCTCAGCCACAGCACCATCACCGATGGCAGTAGAGTCAATGTACCCCACGGTGGGTAAGTGTAGTCCACAAACCCAACCTAACCTTACCTCCGATTTCACAGAGTGACCTCGACATGCATGGATAAAAGAGGAGTAGACCAGAACCTAACACCTGGTGAAGAACAGGATCTCCCTGTTTAAAATTTGCAAATGAAACACTCACCGAGATGGGACTGCAGCGGCTACTTCGACTCTGGAGACTCATGATACTGGGAACCTTAAGGCCCACGCAAGCTCTGGATAATATACATAAGAACATAAGAACATAAGAATTAGGAACAGGAGTAGGCCATCTAGCCCCTCGAGCCTGCTCCGCCATTCAACAAGATCATGGCTGATCTGGCCGTGGACTCAGCTCCACTTACCCGCCCGCTCCCCGTAACCCTTAATTCCTTTATTGGTTAAAAATCTATCGATCTGTGACTTGAATACATTCAATGAGCTAGCCTCAACTGCTTCCTTGGGCAGAGAATTCCACAGATTCACAACCCTCTGGGAGAAGAAATTCCTTCTCAACTCGGTTTTAAATTGGCTCCCCTGTATTTTGAGGCTGTGCCCCCTAGTTCTAGTCTCCCCGACCAGTGGAAACAACCTCTCTGCCTCTATCTTGTCTATCCCTTTCATGATTTTAAATGTTTCTATAAGATTACAGACGGATTACGAGAAATATAGCACATGCAGGAAAGACACACTTACCCGAACTATGGGATCTTGTTTAATTTAACGATGGAATATGTATCCCAGCAGCCAAGGACTGGAGCGAGAACAAAACTTATTTTAACGCATAATGTTAAGCATGGAATTGTGTCTGTTCTGATCAATATTTCAGGCATACAAATGCCGGAGTATTGTACAGAACAGGCAAGGAAGATGTATAGTGTATTAAGTAAGGTTGTAATGCAGCAGGCTGCCGATGCCATGGGTGCCAGGAGGTTCCGAGGACAAGAGCAGGTGCATAGGCATAAGAGGGGAATAATTAGTGACGCGGCTAACGGTTTTAATACTGGGATCTCCATAGTAAACTCACTGGATATACAAGGGCTGAATGAAAAGGTGGAACAACTTAAAGAGGTGATGAGGGAACTGTTAGAGCGGGCAGAGCAGAATCAGAAAGACCAAGCCGACCTAGGAAGGGAAGGCATGGAGATACAGCTAGATGGAATTTCAGTAATCGAGACACATGCCAAAACAATTAATCGTCTAATTGACAGAGAAAAGGAAGATGCCGGAAAGCTCCAATAAGGGCAACTCTGTCACGCTTATGGTCTGTGGATGGTAGGGCAGATACAACACAACCTCGATCAGATCCAAAGGGGGGAGGTACCAGACTGGATAGACAGCTCACATCTGGCTCAGCTAGCCAAGCTGGAGGGGACACTGATAACTGCATTCTGAAGGGACTAACCAGAGTATACCCAGCGATCCCAAACTGCCAGATGGGCACAGCTGCGGGAGTGGGAATTGTCTTGATGATCCCTATAGTCACATAAGACTCAGGTCCATTTCCCCTTTATCAACTGGAGAATATCGGGGTTATTACTATTTAAACGCAGACTCCGCTATCTGTAGAGATAACACGCTGTACAGCATCTCCCTGACAGGGTGCAAACAAATGGGGGAGATCACGGTGTGCCCCCACCTGGTGGGACAGGGAGAATTAGATGAGTGTGGTTTTAATCAAATCGATGGATGCGTTCTGGAAATAGTACCTGCCCCTACACATTTTGCTCGGGCTCGGTACGGAGACAAAGGGAGATACTGTGTCTCCATCAAGGAACACTCAAACCAGTATAACAGCTTGCAATGCCAGATCCCGCAACCAAACTTCTACTTTACATCCCTACGACCCGTTACAATAGGGCAAGCCCGCATTATCCAAGTTAGACCGCGAGGTACCGAGATCATTGACGCTACCGATCAGCTCCATGATCACCTGCAGGACTATGACGAGCCAGAACAGGCCCCTATTCTACATTTAGCGGAAGTACGAAGGGAACTAAGACTCAGAGTCGGACAGTCCGTTAAACACTACGGACAAAGATTGATATACTGGAGAAAGACACCGACACAGAGCTGCAGGATGAGAGTTGGTGGAGAAGGGTTTGGAACTGGGCGATGAATGTTAACATCCACCCTTGGATTCGAATTATATCACATATACTGGTCGGAATAAAACTAGTCCTTGTATTAGCATGGGGAGTCATGGCTTGCCGGTCCTGCAGATATTATGCACAACAACGGAGGTTTAACACCAGAGCTCAGTTAAGCAAGGAAGTTCGCGTGACAGGCGAAAGGGGCGATTTCAGGAGTCCTAGTTGTTTTAGATCAATTTGATCTCAAACAACTGGGACTCCTGAAATCGCATGACTGGCCAGCACGTCGAAGCAGGGAGTACCGGGTGATACAAAAACATAACATAATATAAATTAGTGTCGGTTTCAGGGGGCTAGGACGAGCCCCTTTACCGAAAGGGGGGATTGTTATAGAGAAAGATTTTCCCCTAGAGCAACGGCACCTGTAGCATAGATGTTAGAACGAAATATGTAACTGTAGTATTAAATGTGTGTGTAAAATGTATAAAGATGGCTATTTGTGGTTCAGCAAAGCCCCAAGGGATTTCAGCCAGCAGAGAGAGCCTGCATTGTTAGTTACAGATAACCACTGTTTCTCACGCAGGGATACACATGAGCTCTGCAGATGTTCTGAATCAATGGGCTAACAGGCCTCAGACAAGACGTCCTGGTTCATGTTAGAACAATGCAACTCTAACAGGACTAAGATAAGGAGACTGCCCAAAGACAGCACCAAAGGACAGTAAGATAAGGGGGGGGGCTCCGGACCATGTCACAAGACCATGGAAAACCCTTAGAGACACATGAGACAATCACGCAGTCACATAATGGTGAGAGACAACTTCGATTGGTCTACTTGAATCTATATGTAATCTATAATCAATATGATTGGATAGTGTCCGGCCAAAATGGGCCGATGTAACTGTAGTAAAATGTTGTAAAACATATATAAATCTATGAAACCCTTTGTTCAGTGGAGAGAGCTACCTGTACCCATCAGTTGCTTCAACTCCCGCCGGCGTAATAAACCGTTTTGATGTGTGGATCGACCCTGAGTGACGAGTGATTCTTGGGGGGTACATTCGCTCTAACACCAACACTACATAACCTGTACAATTCATCCAAATACTGTACATAACCTGTACAATTCATCCAAACACTGTACATAACCTGTACAATTCATCCCAACACTACATAACCTGTACAATTCATCCAAACATTGTACATAACCTGTACAATTCATCCAAACACTGTACATAACCTGTACAATGATGTGATTGGGATTACGGAGACGTGGCTCCAGGATGATCAGGGCTGGGAACTCAACATTCAGGGGTATTCAACATTCAGGAAGGATAGAATAAAAGGAAAAGGAGGTGGGGTAGCATTGCTGGTTAAAGAGGAGATTAATGCAATAGTTAGGAAAGACATTAGCTTGGATGATGTGGAATCTACATGGGTAGAGCTGCAGAACACCAAAGGGCAAAAAACGTTAGTAGGAGTTGTGTACAGACCTCCAAACAGTAATAGGGATGTTGGGGAGGGCATCAAACAGGAAATTAGGGGTGCATGCAATAAAGGTGCAGCAGTTATAATGGGTGACTTTAATATGCACATAGATTGGGCTAGCCAAACTGGAAGCAATACGGTGGAGGAGGATTTCCTGGAGTGCATAAGGGATGGTTTTCTAGACCAATATGTTGAGGAACCAACTAGGGGGGAGGCCATCTTAGACTGGGTGTTGTGTAATGAGAGAGGATTAATTAACAATCTCATTGTGCGAGGCCCCTTGGGGAAGAGTGACCATAATATGGTGGAATTCTGCATTAGGATGGAGAATGAAACAGTAATTTCAGAGACCATGGTCCAGAACGTAAAGAAGGGTAACTTTGAAGGTATGAGGCGTGAATTGGCTAGGATAGATTGGCGAATGATACTTAGGGGGTTGACTGTGGATGGGCAATGGCAGACATTTAGAGACCGCATGGATGAAGTACAACAATTGTACATTCCTGTCTGGCGTAAAAATAAAAAGGGGAAGGTGGCTCAACCGTGGCTATCTAGGGAAATCAGGGATAGTATTAAAGCCAAGGAAGTGGCATACAAATTTGCCAGAAATAGCAGCGAACCTGGGGACTGGGAGAAATTTAGAACTCAGCAGAGGAGGACAAAGGGTTTGATTAGGACAGGGAAAATGGAGTACGAGAAGAAGCTTGCAGGGAACATTAAGGCGGATTGCAAAAGTTTCTATAGGTATGTAAAGAGAAAAAGGTTGGTGAAGACAAACGTAGGTCCCCTGCAGTCAGAATCAGGGGAAGTCACAACGGGGAACAAAGAAATGGCGGATCAATTGAATAAGTACTTTGGTTCGGTATTCACTAAGGAGGATACAAACAACCTTCCGGATGTAAAAGGGGTCAGAGGGTCTAGTAAGGAAGAGGAACTGAGGGAAATCTTTATTAGTCGGGAAATTGTGTTGGGGAAATTGATGGGATTGAAGGCCGATAAATCCCCAGGGCCTGATGGACTGCATCCTAGAGTACTTAAGGAGGTGGCCTTGGAAATAGCGGATGCATTGACAGTCATTTTCCAACATTCCATTGACTCTGGATCAGTTCCTATGGAGTGGAGGGTAGCCAATGTAACCCCACTTTTTAAAAAAGGAGGGAGAGAGAAAACAGGGAATTATAGACCGGTCAGCCTGACCTCAGTAGTGGGTAAAGTGATGGAATCAATTATTAAGGATGTCATAGCAGTGCATCTGGAAAATGGTGACATGATAGGTCCAAGTCAGCATGGATTTGTGAAAGGGAAATCATGCTTGACAAATCTTCTGGAATTTTTTGAGGATGTTTCCAGTAAAGTGGACAAGGGAGAACCAGTTGATGTGGTATATTTGGACTTTCAGAAGGCTTTCGACAAGGTCCCACACAAGAGATTAATGTGCAAAGTTAAAGCACATGGGATTGGGGGTAGTGTGCTGACGTGGATTGAGAACTGGTTGTCAGACAGGAAGCAAAGAGTAGGAGTAAACGGGTACTTTTCAGAATGGCAGGCAGTGACTAGTGGAGTGCCGCAAGGTTCTGTGCTGGGGCCCCAGCTGTTTACATTGTACATTAATGATTTAGACGAGGGGATTAAATGCAGTATCTCCAAATTTGCGGATGATACTAAGTTGGGTGGCAGTGTGAGCTGCGAGGAGGATGCTATTAGGCTGCAGAGTGACTTGGATAGGTTAGGTGAGTGGGCAAATGCATGGCAGATGAAGTATAATGTGGATAAATGTGAGGTTATCCACTTTGGTGGTAAAAACAGAGAGACAGACTATTATCTGAATGGTGACAGATTAGGAAAAGGGAAGGTGCAACGAGACCTGGGTGTCATGGTACATCAGTCATTGAAGGTTGGCATGCAGGTACAGCAGGCGGTTAAGAAAGCAAATGGCATGTTGGCCTTCATAGCGAGGGGATTTGAATACAGGGGCAGGGAGGTGTTGCTACAGTTGTACAGGGCCTTGGTGAGGCCACACCTGGAGTATTGTGTACAGTTTTGGTCTCCTAACTTGAGGAAGGACATTCTTGCTATTGAGGGAGTGCAGCGAAGGTTCACCAGACTGATTCCCGGGATGGCGGGACTGACCTATCAAGAAAGATTGGATCAATTGGGATTGTATTCACTGGAGTTCAGAAGAATGAGAGGGGACCTCATAGAAACGTTTAAAATTCTGACGGGTTTAGACAGGTTAGATGCAGAAAGAATGTTCCCAATGTTGGGGAAGTCCAGAACCAGGGGTCACAGTCTGAGGATAAGGGGTAAGCCATTTAGGACCGAGATGAGGAGAAACTTCTTCACCCAGAGAGTGGTGAACCTGTGGAATTCTCTACCACAGAAAGTAGTTGAGGCCAATTCACTAAATATATTCAAAAGGGAGTTAGATGAAGTCCTTACTACTCGGGGGATCAAGGGTTATGGCGAGAAAGCAGGAAGGGGGTACTGAAGTTTCATGTTCAGCCATGAACTCATTGAATGGCGGTGCAGGCTAGAAGGGCTGAATGGCCTGCTCCTGCACCTATTTTCTATGTTTCTATGTTTCTATGTTTCTAATTCATCCAAACACTGTACATAACCTGTACAATTCATCCAAACACGGTACATAACCTGTATAATTCATCCAAACACTGTACATAACCTGTACAATTCATCCAAACACTGTACATAACCTGTACAATTCATCCAAACACTACATAACCTGTACAATTCATCCAAACACTGTACATAACCTGTACAATTCATCCAAACACTGTACATAAGCTGTACAATTCATCCCAACACTGTACATAACCCGTACAATTCATTCAAACAATGTGCACAGCATGTGCAATTCATCCCAAACACTGTCCATGACCTGTACAATTAATCCCAACACTACATAACCTGTACAATTCAACCCAAACACTGTACATAATCTGTACAATTCATTCAAACACTGTACACAACCAGTACAATTCATCCCAAACACTGTCCATGACCTGTACAATTCATCCCAACACTGTACATAACGTGTACAATTCATCTCAAACACTGTGCACAGCATGTGCAATTCATCCCAAACACTGTCCATGACCTGTACAATTAATCCCAACACTACATAACCTGTACAATTCAACCCAAACACTGTACATAACCTGTACACTTCATCCCAACACTGTACATAACCTGTACAATTCATCCAAACACTGTACAAAACCTGTACAATTCATACAAACACTGTACATAACCTGTACAATTCATCCCAAAAATTGTACATAACTAGTACAATTCATCCAAACACTGTACATAACCTGTACAATTCATCCAAACACTGTACATGACCTGTACAATTCATCCACAAAGCTATACATAACCTATACAATTCATCCCATACACTGTACACAACCTGTACAATTCATCCTAACACTATACACAACCTGTACAATTCATCCCAAACATTGTACATAACATGTACGATTCACCCAAACACTGTACATAACCTGTACAATTCATCCAAACAACGTACATAACCTGTAAACATCATCCAAACACTACATAATCTGTACAATTCATCCCAAACATTGTACATAACCTGTACAATTCATCTCAACACTGTACATAACCTGTACATTTCATGCAAACACTGTGTAACGTGCACAATTCATCCCAAGCACTGTACACAACCTGTACAATTCATGCCAAACACTGTACATACCCTGTACAATTCATCCTAACACTGTACACAACCTGTACACTTCACCGCAAACACTGTACACATCCTGTACAATTCATCCCAACACTGTACATAACCTGTACAATTCATCCAATTAGTGTACATAACCTGTACAATACATCCAAACACTATACATAACCTGTACAATTCATCCCAAACACTGTACACATCCTGTACAATTCATCCAAACAATGCACATAACCTGTACACTTCATCCAAACACTACATAACCTGTACAATTCATCCCAAACACTGTACATAACCTGTACAATTCATCTCAACACTGTACATAACCTGTACATTTCATGCGAACACTGTGTAACGTGTACAATTCATCCCAAACACTGTACATAACCTGTACAATTCATGCCAAACACTGTACATACCCTGTACAATTCATCCTAACACTGTACACAACCTGTACACTTCACCGCAAACACTATACACATCCTGTACAATTCATCCAAACAATGTACATAACCTGTACACTTCATCCAAACACTGTACATAACCTGTACACTTCATCCAAACACTACATAACCTGTATAATTCATTCCAAACAGTGTAGATAACCTGTACACTTCATCCCAACACTGTACATAACCTGTACAATTCATCCAATTAGTGTACATAACCTGTACAATCCATCCAAACACTATACCTAACCGAGAAAATTATTCCACACACTGTACACAACTGTACAATTCACCGCAAACATGGTACACATCCTGTACAATTCATCCAAACAATGTACATAACCTGTACACTTCATCCAAACACTACATAACCTGTACAATTCATCACAAATACTGTACACAAACTGTACAATTCATCCCAAACACTGTACACAACCTGTACAATTCATCCCAACACTACATAACCTGTACAATTCATCCCAAACACTGTACACATCCTGTACAATTCATCCAAACAATGTACATTACCTGTACACTTCATCCAAACACTACACAACCTGTACAATTCATCACAACCACTACACAAACTGTACAATTCATCCCAAACATTGTACAGAACATTTACAATTCATCCCAACATTGTACATAACCTGTACAATTTATCCTAACACTACATAACCTGTACATACATCCCAACAATACATAACCTGTACAGTGTTTGTGATGAATTGTACAGGTTATGTTGTATTTGGGGTGAATTGTACACGTCATGGACAGTGTTTGGTGTGAATTGTACAGTTTGTGTACAGTGTTTGGGTTGAATTGTACAGATTATGTACAGTGTTTGCGTTGAATTGTACAGATTATGTACAGTGTTTCGATGAATTGTACAGGTTATGTACCATGTTGGGATGAATTGTACAGGTTATGTAGTGTTGGGATGAATTGTACAGGTTGAGTACAGTGTTTGGGTTCAATTGTACAGGTTATGTTGCATTTGGGATGAATTGTACAAGTCATGGGCATTGTTTTGGATTAATTCCACTGGTTGTGTACAGTGTTGGGATGAATTGTACAGGTTGTGTACAGTGTTTGAATTGTACAGGTTGTGTACAGTATTTGGATGAATTGTAAGGTATTTACTGTGTTTGGATGAATTGTACAGGTTACGTAGTGTTTGGATGATGTGTACAGGTTATGTACAGTGTTTGGATGAATTGTACAGGTTATGTACAGTGTTTGGATGAATTGTAAGGTATTTACTGTGTTTGGATGAATTGTACAGGTTACGTAGTGTTTGGATGATGTGTACAGGTTATGTACAGTGTTTGGATGAATTGTACAGGTTATGTACAGTGTTTGGATGAAGTGTACAGGTTATGTACAGTATTTGGATGAATTGTACAGGATGTGTACAGTGTTTGCGGTGAAGTGTACAGGTTGTGTACAGTGTTTGGGATGAATTGTACACGTTACATAGTGTTCACATGAAATGTACAGGTTATGTACAGTGTTGAGATGAATTGTACAGGTTATGTACAGTGTTTGGGATGAATTGTACAGGTTGTGTACAGTGTTTGGGATGAATTGTACACATTACATAGTGTTCACATGAAATGTACAGGTTATGTACAGTGTTGAGATGAAATGTACAGGTTATGTACAGTGTTGAGATGAATTGTACAGGTTATGTACAGTGTTGGGATGAATTGTACAGATTATGTACAGTGTTTCGATGAATTGTACAGGTCATGTACAGTGTTTGGGTGAATCGTACATGTTATGTACAATGCTTGGGATGAATTGTACAGGTTGTGTATAGTGTTAGGATGAATTGTACAGGTTGTGTACAGTGTTGGGATGAAATGTACAGGTTGTGTACAGTATTTGGGATGAATTGTAGAGGTTGCATACAGGGTTTGTGATGAATTGTACAGGTTATGAAAGCTGTTTGGAAGAATTGTTCAGATGGTGTAGTGTTGGGATGAATTGTACAGGTTGTGTACATTGTTTGGATGAAGTCTACAGGTTATGTACATTGTTTGGATGAATTGTACAGGTTATGTACAGTGTTTGGGATGAATTGTACAGGTTATGTACAGTGTTGGGATGAATTGTACAAATTACGTAGTGTTGGGATGAATTGTACAGGTTATGTAGTGTTTGGATGAAGTGTACATGTTATGTACAGTGTTTGGATGAAGTTTACAGGTTATGTACAGTGTTTGGATGAATTGTACAGTATGTGTACAGTGTTTGTGGTGAAGTGTACAGGTTGTGTACACTGCTTAGGATGAAATGTACAGGTTATGTACAGTGTTGAGATGAATTGTAAAGGTTATGTACAGTGTTTAGGATGAATTGTAAAGGTTATGTACAGTGTTTAGGATTAATTGTACAGGTTGTGTACAGTGTTTGGGATGGATTGTACAGGTTATGTGCAGTGTTTCGATGAAAGGGTATGTACAGTGTTTCGGTGAATCGTACATGTTATGTGCAATGTTTGGGATGAATTGTACAGGTTGTGTACAGTGTTTGGGATCAATTGTACACGTTATATTGTGTTTGCATGAAATGTATAGGTTATGTACAATGTTGGGATGAATTGTACAGGTTATGTACAGTGTTTGGGATAATTGTACAGGTTATGTAGTGTTGGGATGAATTGTACAGGTTGTGTACAGTGTTTGGGATGAATTATGCAGGTTATGTACAATGTTAGGATTAATTGTACAGGTTGTGTACATTGCTTGGATGAATTGTACAGGTTATGTATTGTTGGGATGAATGTACAGGTTATGTAGTGTTGGGATATATTGTACAGATTGTGCACAGTGTTTGGGATGAATTGTAGAGGTTATGTACAATGTTGGGATGAATTGTACAGATTGTGTAGTGTTTGGGATGAATTGTACAGTTTGTGTACAGTGTTTGTGATGAATTGTACAGGTTATGTAGTGTTTGGATGAAGTGTACAGGTCATGTACATTGTTTGGATGAATTGTACAGGATGTGTACCATGTTTGCGGTGAATTGTACAGGTTGTGTACAATGTGTGGATGAATTGTACAGGTTATGTATTGTTGGGATGAATGTACAGGTTATGTAGTGTTGGGATAAATTGTACAGGTTGTGTAGTGTTGGGATGAAGTGTACAGGTTATGTACATTGTTTGCATGAATTGTACAGGATGTATACCATGTTTGCGGTGAATTGTACAGGTTGTGTACAGTGTTTGGGATGAATTGTACAGGTTATGTACAGTGTTTGGATGGATTGTACAGGTTATGTACAGTATTTGGATGAATTGTACAGGTTATGCACACTGTTTGGGATGAATTGTACAGGTTATGTAGTGTTTGGATGAAGTGTACAGGTTATGTACAGTGTTTGGATGAATTGTACAGGATGTGTACAGTGTTTGCGGTGAAGTGTACAGGTTGTGTACAGTGTTAGGATGAATTGTACAGGCTATGTACAGTGTTTGGCATGAATTGTACAGGTTGTGTACAGTGTTTGGGATGAATTGTACACGTTACACAGTGTTCGCATGAAATGTACAGGTTATGTACAGTGTTGAGATGAATTGTACAGGTTATATACAGTGTTTGGGATGAATTGTACAGATTATGTAGTGTTTGGATGACGTTTACAGGTTATGTATGTTGTTTGGATGAATTGTACAGGTTATGTACAGTGTTTGGATGAATCGTACATGTTATGTACAATGTTTGGTCTGAATTGTACAGGTTGTGTATAGTGTTAGGATGAATTGTACATGTTGTGTACAGTGTTTCGGATGAATTGTGCAGGTTATGTACAGTGTTTGGGATGAATTGTACAGGTTATGTAGTGTTGGGATGAATTGTACAGGTTATGTACAGTGTTCGGGATGAATTGTGCAGGTTATGTACAATTTTGGGATGAATTGTACAGGTTGTGTACAATGTTGGGATGAATTGTACATGTTGTGTCATGTTGGGATGAATTGTACAGGTTATGTACAATGTTGGGCTGAATTGTACAGGTTATGTCGTGTTGGGATGAATTGTACAGGTTATGTACAATGTTGGGATGAATTGTACAGGTTGTGTACAGTGCTTGGATGAATTGTACAGGTTATGTAGTGTTGGGATGAATTGTACAGGTTATGTACAATGTTGGGATGAATTGTAAATGTTGTGTACAATGTTTGGGATGAATTGTACAGTTTGTGTACAGTGTTTGTGATGAATTGTACAGGTTATGTAGTGTTTGGATGAAGTGTACAGGTTATTTCATTGTTTGGATGAATTGTACAGGATGTGTACAGTGTTTGGGATGAATTGTACAGGTTATGTAGTGTTGGGATGAATTGTACAGGTTGTGTACAGTGTTTGGGATGAATTGTACAGTTTGTATACAGTGTTTGTGATGAATTGTACAGGTTATGTAGTGTTTGGATGAAGTGTACAGGTTATGTACATTGTTTGGATGAATTGTACAGGATGTGTACATTGTTTGGATGAATTGTACAGGATGTGTACAGTGTTTGCGGTGAAGTGTACAGGTTGTGTACAGTGTTAGGTTGAATTGCACAGGGTATGTACAGTGTTTGGCATGAATTGTACAGGTTGTGTACAGTGTGTAGATGAATTTTACAGGTTAGGTATAGTGTTTGGATGGATTGTACAGGTTATGTACACTAATTGGATGAATTGTACAGGTTATGTACAGTGTTGGGATGAAGTGTACAGGTTATGTACAGTGTTTGGGATGAATTGTACAGGTTATGTAGTGTTTGGATGAAGTGTACAGGTTATGTACAGTGTTTGGATGAAGTGTACAGGTTATGTACATTGTTTGGATGAATTGTACAGGATGTGTACAGTGTTTGCGGTGAAGTGTACAGGTTGTGTACAGTGTTAGGTTGAATTGTACAGGGTATGTACAGTGTTTGGCATGAATTGTACAGGTTGTGTACAGTGTTTGGGATGAATTGTACACGTTACACAGTGTTCGCATGAAATGTACAGGTTATGTACAGTGTTGAGATGAATTGTACAGGTTATGTACAGTGTTTGGGATGAATTGTACAGGTTATGTATTGTTTGGATGAAGTGTACAGGTTATGTGCATTGTTTGGATGAATTGTACAGGTTATGTACAGTGTTGGGATGAATTGTACAGGATGTGTACAGTATTTGCGGTGAAGTGTACAGGTTGTGTACAGTGTTAGGATGAATTGTACAGGGTATGTACAGTGTTTGGCATGAATTGTACAGGTTGTGTACAGTGCTTGGGATGAATTGTGCACGTTACACAGTGTTCGCATGAAATGTACAGGTTATGTACAGTGTTGAGATGAATTGTACAGGTTATGTACAGTGTTTGGGATGAATTGTACAGATTATGTAGTGTTTGGATGATGTTTACAGGTTATGTACATTGTTTGGATGAATTGTACAGGTTATGTACAGTGTTTGGGTGAATCGTACATGTTATGTACAATGTTTGGGATGAATTGTACAGGTTGTGTATAGTGTTAGGATGAATTGTACATGTTGTGTACAGTGTTTCGGATGAATTGTACAGGTTATGTACAGTGTTTGGGATGAATTGTACAGGTTATGTAGTGTTGGGATGAATTGTACAGGTTGTGTACAGTGTTCGGGATGAATTGTGCAGGTTATGTACAATTTTGGGATGAATTGTACAGGTTGTGTACCGTGCTTGGATGAATTGTACAGGTTATGTCATGTTGGGATGAATTGTACAGGTTATGTACAATGTTGGGATGAATTGTACATGTTGTGTCGTGTTGGGATGAATTGTACAGGTTATGTACAATGTTGGGCTGAATTGTACAGGTTATGTCGTGTTGGGATGAATTGTACAGGTTATGTACAATGTTGGGATGAATTGTACAGGTTGTGTACAGTGCTTGGATGAATTGTACAGGTTATGTAGTGTTGGGATGAATTGTACAGGTTATGTACAATGTTGGGATGAATTGTAAATGTTGTGTACAATGTTTGGGATGAATTGTACAATTTGTGTACAGTGTTTGTGATGGATTGTACAGGTTATGTAGTGTTTGGATGAAGTGTACAGGTTATGTACATTGTTTGGATGAATTGTACAGGATGTGTACAGTGTTTGGGATGAATTGTACAGGTTATGTACATTGTTTGGATGAATTGTACAGGATGTGTACATTGTTTGGATGAATTGTACAGGATGTGTACAGTGTTTGCGGTGAAGTGTACAGGTTGTGTACAGTGTTAGGTTGAATTGTACAGGGTATGTACAGTGTTTGGCATGAATTGTACAGGTTGTGTACAGTGTGTAGACGAATTTTACAGGTTAGGTATAGTGTTTGGATGGATTGTACAGGTTATGTACACTAATTGGATGAATTGTACAGGTTATGTACAGTGTTGGGATGAAGTGTACAGGTTATGTACACTGTTTGGGATGAATTGTACAGGTTATGTAGTGTTTGGATGAAGTGTACAGGTTATGTACAGTGTTTGGATGAAGTGTACAGGTTATGTACATTGTTTGGATGAATTGTACAGGATGTGTACAGTGTTTGCGGTGAAGTGTACAGGTTGTGTACAGTGTTAGGTTGAATTGTACAGGGTATGTACAGTGTTTGGCATGAATTGTACAGGTTGTGTACAGTGTTTGGGATGAATTGTACACGTTACACAGTGTTCGCATGAAATGTACAGGTTATGTACAGTGTTGAGATGAATTGTACAGGTTATGTACAGTGTTTGGGATGAATTGTACAGGTTATGTAGTGTTTGGATGAAGTGTACAGGTTATGTGCATTGTTTGGATGAATTGTACAGGATGTGTACAGTGTTTGGGATGAATTGTACAGGTTATGTATAGTGTTTGGATGCATTGTACAGGTTATGTACACTAATTGGATGCATTGTACAGGTTATGTACAGTGTTGGGATGAATTGTACAGGATGTGTACAGTGTTTGCGGTGAAGTGTACAGGTTGTGTACAGTGTTAGGATGAATTGTACAGGGTATGTACAGTGTTTGGCATGAATTGTACAGGTTGTGTACAGTGCTTGGGATGAATTGTGCACGTTACACAGTGTTCGCATGAAATGTACAGGTTATGTACAGTGTTGAGATGAATTGTACAGGTTATGTACAGTGTTTGGGATGAATTGTACAGATTATGTAGTGTTTGGATGATGTTTACAGGTTATGTACATTGTTTGGATGAATTGTACAGGTTATGTACAGTGTTTGGGTGAATCGTACATGTTATGTACAATGTTTGGGATGAATTGTACAGGTTGTGTATAGTGTTAGGATGAAGTGTACAGGTTGTGTATAGTGTTGGGATGAAATGTACAGGTTGTTGTATAGTGTTTGGGATGAATTATAGAGGTTGCATACAGTGTTTGTGATGAATTGTACAGGTTATGTAAGGTGTTTGGAAGAATTGTTCAGATGGTGTAGTGTTTGGATGAATTGTACAGGTTGTGTACAGTATTTGCGGTGAATTGTACAGGTTGTGTACAGTGTTTAGGATGGATTGAACTGGGCATGTAAGTGTTTGCATGAATTGTACAGGTTGTGTACAGTGTTTGGGATCAATTGTACACGTTACGCTGTGTTTTCATGAAATGTACAGGTTATGTCAATGTTGGGATGAATTGTTCAGGTTATGTACAGTGTTTGGGATGAATTGTACAAGGTATGTAGTGTTGGGGTGAATTGTACAGGTTGTGTACAGTGTTTGGGATGATTAGTGCAGTTATGTACAATGTTGAGATGAATTGTACAGGTTGTGTACAGTGCTTGGATGAATTGTACAGGTTATGTTCAGTATTGGGATGAATTGTACAGGTTATGTACAGTGTTTGGGATGAATTGTTCAGGTTATGTAGTGTTGGGATGAATTGTACAGGTTGTGTACAGTGTTCGGGATGAATTGTGCAGGTTATGTACAATGTTGGGATGAATTGTACAGGTTGTGTACTGTGCTTGGATGAATTGTACAGGTTATGTAGTGTTGGGATGAATTGTACAAGTTATGTACAATGTTGGGATGAATTGTACAGGTTGTGTACAGTGTTTGGGATGAATTGTACAGTTTGTGTACAGTGTTTGTGATGAATTGTACAGGTTATGTAGTGTTTGGATGAACTGTACAGGTTATGTACATTGTTTGGATGATTTGTACAGGATGTGTACAGTGTTTGGATGAATTGTACAGGTTATGTAGCGTTGGGATGAATTGTACAGGTTGTGTACAGTGTTTAGGATGAATTGTACAGTTTGTGTACAGTGTTTGTGATGAATCGTACAGGTTATGTAGTGTTTGGATTAAGTGTACAGGTTATGTACATTGTTTGGATGAATTGTACAGGATGTGTACCATATTTGCGGTGAATTGTACAGGTTATGTATAGTGTTTGGATGTATTGTACAGGTTATGTACAGTATTTGGATGAATTGTACAGGTTATGTACAGTGTTGGGATGATGTGTACAGGTTATGTGCACTGTTTGGGATGAATTGTACAGGTTATTTACTGTTTGGATGAAGTGTACAGGTTATGTACAGTGTTTGGATGAAGTGTACAGGTTATGTACATTGTTTGGATGAATTGTAAAGGTTGTGTGCAGTGCTTGTGGTGAAGTGTACAGATTATGTAGTGATTGGATGACGTTTACAGGTTATGTACGTTGTTTGGATGAATTGTGCAGGTTATGTACAGTGTTTGGATGAATCGTACATGTTATGTACAATGTTTGGGATGAATTGTACAGGTTGTGTATAGTGTTAGGATGAATTGTACAGGTTGTGTACAGTGTTGGGATGAAACGTACAGGTTGTGTATAGTGTTTTGGCTGAATTGTAGAGTTTGTGTACAGTGTTTTGGATGAATTGTACAGGGTATGTAAGTGTTTGGCATGAATTTTACAGGTTGTGTTCAGTGTTTGGGATCAATTGTACACGTTACGTTGTGTTTGCATGCAATGTACAGATTATGTACAATGTTGGGATGAATTGTACAGGATGTGTACAGTGTTTGCGGTGAATTGTACAGGTTGTTGAAAGTGTTTGGGATGAATTGTACACGTTATGTAGTGTTTGGATGAAATGTACAGGTTATGTCCAGTGTTGGGATGAATTGTACAGATGATGTACAGTGTTTCGATAAATTGTACACGTTATGTACAGTGTTTGGATGAATCATTAACGTTATGTACAATGTTGGGATGAATTGTACAGGTTATGTACAGTGTTTAGGATGTATTGTACAGGTTATGTCATGTTGGGCTGAATTGTACAGGTTATGTACAGTGATTGGTATGAATTGTACAGGTTATGTACCATGTTGGGATGAATTGTACAGGTTATGTAGTGTTGGGATGAATTGTACAGGTTGAGTACAGTGTTTGGGATCAATTGTAAACGTTACATTGTGTTTGCATGAAATGTTTAGGTTATATACAATGTTGGGATGAATTGTACAGATTATGTACAGTGTTTCGATAAATTGTGCACGTTATGTACAATGTTGGGATGAATTGCACAATTCATCCAAACACTACACAACCTGTACAATTCATCCCAAACACTGCAATAACCTTTACAATTCATCCTAAACACTGTACACAACCTGTACAATTCATCCAGACGCTGTACACAACCTGTAGAATTCATCCCAACACTGTACATAACCTGTACAATTCATTCCAATGCTGTACATAACCTGTACAATTCATCCCATACACTGTACATAACCTGTACTCTTCATCCAAACATTACATAACCTGTACAACTCATCCCAAACACTGTACATAACCTGTACAATTCATCCCAATGCTGTACATAACCTGTACAATGCATCCCAAACACTGTACACAACCTGTACAATTCATCCCAACACTGTACATTTAACCTGTACAATTAATTCCAACACTGTACATAACTTGTTCAATTCATCCAAACACTACATAACCTGTACAATTCATTCTAAACACTGTACACAACCTGTACAATTCATCCAGAAACTGTACATAACCTGTACAATTCAACCCAGCACTGTACATAACTTGTACAATTCATCAAAACACTGTACATAACCTGCACAGTTCATCCCAACACTATACATAACATGCACAATTCATCCAAGCACTGTATATAAGCTGTACAATTCATCCAAACACTATATAACCTGTACAATTCATCCCAAACACTTTACATAACTGGTACAATCCATCACAAACACTGTACACAAAATGTACAATTCATCCTAACACTATACACAACCTGTACAATTCATCCCAACACTGTACGTAACCTGTACACTTTATCCAAACACTACATAACCTGTACAATTCATCCCAAACACTGTACATAACCTGTACAATTCATCCAAACAATGTACATAACCTGTACACTTCATGCAAACAATGTACATAACCTGTACACGTCATCCAAACATTACATAACCTGTACAATTCATCCCAACAGTACATAACCTGTACCATTCATCCCAATACTGTACATAACCTGTACAATTCATCCAAGCAATGTACACAACCTGTACAATTCATCCCAACATTGTACATAACCTATACAATTCATCCCAAACACTGTACATAACCTGTACCATTCATCCCAACACTACATAACCTGTACAATTCATCCAAACACAGTACATAACCTGTACAATTCATCCAACCATGACACAACCTGTGCAAATCATCCAAACTCTGTACACAACCTGTACAATTCATACAAACACTGTACATAACCTGTACAATTAATCAAAATGCTGTACATAACCTGTACAATTCATCCCAACACTGTACACAACCTGTACAATTCATCCAAACAATGTACATAACCTCTATACTTCATCCAAACACTATGTAACCTGTACAATTCACCCCAAACACTGTCCATGACCTGTACAATTCATCCCAAATACAACATAACCTGTACAATTCATCACAAACACTGTACACAAACTGTACAATTCATCCCAAACACTACACAAACTGTACAATTCATCCAAACAATGCACATAACCTCTACACTACATCCAAATACTATGTAACCTCTATAATTCATCCCAAACACTGCACAGAACCTGTACAATTGATCCCAAACACTGTACACAACCTGTACAATTCATGCCAACCACTTACATACCCAGTACAATTCATCCTAAACACTGTACACAACCTGTACAATTCATCCAAACATTACACCATCTGAACAATTCTTCAAAACAACTTTCATAACCTGTACAATTCATCACAAACACTGTATGCAACCTCTAAATTCATCCCAACTACTGTACACAACCTGTACATTTCATCCCAACACTGCACACAACCTGTACAATTCATCCTAACACTATACACAACCTGTACAATTCATCCCAAACATTGTACATAACATGTACGATTCACCCAAACACTGTACATAACCTGTACAATTCATCGAAACACTGTACACAACCTGTACAATCCATCCCAAACACTGTACATAACCTGTACAATTCATCCCAAACACTGTACACAACCTGTACAATTCATCCTAACACTATACACAACCTGTACAATTCATCCCAAACATTGTACATAACATGTACGATTCACCCAAACACTGTACATAACCTGTACAATTCATCGAAACACTGTATATAACCTGTACAATTCATCCCAAACACTGTACATAACCTGTACAATTCATCCCAAACACTGGACACAACCTGCACAATTCATCCCAAACACTACATAACCTGTACAATTCATCCCAAACACTGCAATAACCTTTACAATTCATCCTAAACACTGTACACAACCTGTACAATTCATCCAGACACTGTACACAACCTGCACAATTCATCCCAAACACTACATAACCTGTACAATTCATCCCAAACACTGCAATAACCTTTACAATTCATCCTAAACACTGTACACAACCTGTACAATTCGTCCAGACACTGTACACAACCTGTACAATTCATCCCAATGCTGTACATAACCTGTACAATCCATCCCAAACACTGTACATAGCCTGTACTCTTCATCCAAACATTACATAACCTGTACAATTCATCCAATACACTGTACATAACCTGTACTCTTCATCCAAACATTACATAACCTGTACAATTCATCCCAAACACTGTACACAACCTGTACAATTCATCCCAACACTGTACATAACCTGTACAATTCATCACAAACACTGTACATAACCTGTACAATTCATTCCAACACTGTACATAACTTGTTCAATTCATCCAAACACTACATAACCTGTACAATTCATCCTAAACACTGTACACAACCTGTACAATTCATCCAGAAACTGTACATAACCTGTACAATTCAACCCAACACTGTACATAACTTGTACAATTCATCAAAACACTGTACATAACCTGCACAGTTCATCCCAACACTGTACATAACATGCACAATTCATCCAAGCACTGTATATAAGCTGTACAATTCATCCAAACACTATATAACCTGTACAATTCATCCCAAACACTCTACATAACTGGTACAATCCATCCAAGCATTGTACATAACATGTACAATTCATCCAAACACTACATAACCTGTACAAATCATCACAAACACTGTACACAAAATGTACAATTCATCCTAACACTATACACAACCTGTACAATTCATCCCAACACTGTACGTAACCTGTACACTTTATCCAAATACTACATAACCTGTACAATTCATCCCAATACTGTACATAACCTGTACAATTCATCCAAGCAATGTACACAACCTGTACAATTCATCCCAACATTGTACATAACCTATACAATTCATCCCAAACACTGTACATAACCTGTACCATTCATCCCAACACTACATAACCTGTACAATTCATCCAAACATGACACAACCTGTGCAAATCATCCAAACTCTGTACACAACCTGTACAATTCATACAAACACTGTACATAACCTGTACAATTAATCAAAATGCTGTACATAACCTGTACAATTCATCCCAACGCTGTACACAACCTGTACAATTCATCCAAACAATGTACATAACCTCTATACTTCATCCAAACACTATGTAACCTGTACAATTCACCCCAAACACTGTCCATGACCTGTACAATTCATCCCAAATACAACATAACCTGGACAATTCATCACAAACACTGTACACAAACTGTACAATTCATCACAAACACTATACAAACTGTACAATTCATCCAAATAATGTACATAACTTCTACACTACATCCAAATACGACGTAAACTTGATAATTCATCCCAAACACTGCACAGAACCTGTACAATTCATCCTAAACACTGTACACAACCTGTACAATTCATCCCAACATTGTACATAACCTATACATTTCATACAAACACAACGTAACATGTACAATTGATCCCAAACACTGTACACAACCTGTACAATTCATGCCAAACACTTACATACCCAGTACAATTCATCCTAAACACTGTAAACAACCTGTACAATTCATCCAAACATTACACCATCTGAACAATTCTTCAAAACAACTTTCATAACCTGTACAATTCATCACAAACACTGTATGCAACCTCTATAATTCATCCCAAATACTGTACATAACCTGTACAATTCATCCAAACACCACATAACCTGTACAATTCATCCTAAACACTGGACACAACCTGTACAATTCATCCAGAAACTGTACATAACCTGCACAGTTCATCCCAACACTGTACATAACATGCACAATTCATCCAAGCACTGTACATAACCTGTACAATTCATCCCAACACTGTACATAACCTGTATATTTCATCCAAACACTGTACATAACCTGTACATTTCATCCAAACACTGTACATAATCTGTACATTTCATCCAAACACTGTACATAACCTGTACAATTCATCCCAACACTGTACATAATCTGTACAATTCAACCCAAACACTGTACATAACCTGTACAATTCATCCCAACACTGTACATAACCTGTACATTTCATCCAAACACTACGTAACGTGTACAATTCATCCCAAATATTGTACACAACCTGTACAATTCATTGCAAACACTGTTCACAACCTGTACAATTCATCCCAACACTGTAAATAACCTGCACAATTCATCCAAACACTACATAACCTGTACAATTCATCCCAAACACTGTAGACAACCTGTACAATTCATCCCAAACAGAGTACATAACCTGCACTATTCATCCAAATGCTACATAACCTGTACAATTCATCCCAAACACTGTACACAACCTGCACAATTCATCCCAAACACTACATAACCTGTACAATTCATTTCAAACACTGCAATAACCTTTACAATTCATCCTAAACACTGTACACAACCTGTACAATTCATCCAGACACTGTACACAACATGTAGAATTCATCCCAACACTGTACATAACCTGTACAATTCATCCCAATGCTGTACATAACCTGTACTCTTCTTCCAAACATTACATCAACTGTACAATTCATCCCAAACACATTACATAACCTGCACAATTAGAAACATAGAAACATAGAAACATAGAAAGTAGGAGCAGGAGTAGGCCATTCGGCCCTTCGAGCCTGCACCTCCATTCAATGAGTTCATGGCTGAACATGAAACTTCAGTACCCCATTCCTGCTTTCTCGCCATACCCCTTGATCCCCCGAGGGGTAAGGACTTCATCTACCTCCCTTTTGAATATATTTAGTGAATTGGCCTCAACTACTTTCTGTGGTAGAGAATTCCACAGGTTCACCACCCTCTGGGTGAAGAAGTTTCTCCTCATCTCGGTCCTAAATGGCTTACCCCTTATCCTCAGACTGTGACCCCTGGTTCTGGACTTCCCCAACATTGGGAACATTCTTCCTGCATCTAACCTGTCTAAACCCGTCAGAATTTTAAACGTTTCTATGAGGTCCCCTCTCATTCTTCTGAACTCCAGTGCATACAAGCCCAGTCGATCGAGTCTTTCTTGATAGGTCAGTCCCACCATCCCGGGAATCAGTCTGGTGAATCTTCGCTGCACTCCCTCAATAGCAAGAATGTCCTTCCTCAAGTTAGGAGACCAAAACTGTACACAATACTCCAGGTGTGGCCTCACCAAGGCCCTGTACAACTGTAGCAACACCTCCCTGCCCCTGTACTCAAATCCCCTCGCTATGAAGGCCAACATGCCATTTGCTTTCTTAACCGCCTGCTGTACCTGCATGCCAACCTTCAATGACTGATGTACCATGACACCCAGTTCTCGTTCCACCTCCCCTTTTCCTAATCTGTCACTATTCAGATAATAGTCTGTCTCTCTGTTTTTACCACCAAAGTGGATAACCTCACATTTATCCACATTATACTTCATCTGCCATACATTTGCCCACTCACCTAACCTATCCAAGTCACTCTGCAGCCTCATAGCATCCTCCTCGCAGCTCACACTGCCACCCAACTTAGTGGCATCCGCAAATTTGGAGACACTACATTTAATCCCCTCGTCTAAATCATTAATGTACAATGTAAACAGCTGGGGCCCCAGCACAGAACCTTGCGGTACCCCACTAGTCACTGCCTGCCATTCTGAAAAGTACCCATTTACTCCTACTCTTTGCTTTCTGTCTGACAACCAGTTCTCAATCCACGTCAGCACACTACCCCCAATCCCATGTGCTTTAACTTTGCACATTAATCTCTTGTGTGGGACCTTGTCGAAAGCCTTCTGAAAGTCCAAATATACCACATCAACTGGTTCTCCTTTGTCCACTTTACTGGAAACATCCTCAAAAAATTCCAGAAGATTTGTCAAGCATGATTTCCCTTTCACAAATCCATGCTGACTTGGACTTATCATGTCAACATTTTCCAAATGCGCTGCTATGACATCCTTAATAATTGATTCCATCATTTTACCCACTACTGAGGTCAGGCTGACCGGTCTATAATTCCCTGCTTTCATTCTCCCTCCTTTTTTAAAAAGTGGGGTTACATTGGCTACCCTCCACTCGATAGGAACTGATCCAATGTCAATGGAATGTTGGAAGATGACTGTCAATGATTCCGCTATTTCCAAGGCCACCTCCTTAAGTACTCTGGGATGCAGTCCATCAGGCCCTGGGGATTTATCGGCCTTCAATCCCATCAATTTCCCCAACACAATTTCCCGACTAATAAAGATTTCCCTCAGTTCCTCCTCCTTACTAGACCCTCTGACCCCTTTTATATCCGGAAGGTTGTTTGTGTCCTCCTTAGTGAATACCGAACCAAAGTACTTGTTCAATTGGTCTGCCATTTCTTTGTTCCCCGTTATGACTTCCCCTGATTCTGACTGCAGGGGACCTACGTTTGTCTTTACTAACCTTTTTCTCTTTACATACCTATAGAAACTTTTTCAATCCGCCTTAATGTTCCCTGCAAGCTTCTTCTCGTACTCCATTTTCCCTGCCCTAATCAAACCCTTTGTCCTCCTCTGCTGAGTTCTAAATTTCTCCCAGTCCCTGGGTTCGCTGATATTTCTGGCCAATTTGTATGCCACTTCCTTGGCTTTAATACTATCCCTGATTTCCCTAGATAGCCACGGTTGAGCCACCTTCCCTTTTTTATTTTTACGCCAGACAGGAATGTACAATTGTTGTAGTTCATCCATGCGGTCTTTAAATGTCTGCCATTGCCCATCCACAGTCAACCCCTTAAGTATCATTCGCCAATCTATCCTAGCCAATTCACGCCACATACCTTCAAAGTTACCCTTCTTTAAGTTCTGGACCATGGTCTCTGAATTAACTGTTTCATTCTCCATCCTAATGCAGAATTCCACCATATTATGGTCACTCTTCCCCAAGGGGCCTCGCACAATGAGATTGCTAATTAATCCTCTCTCATTACACAACACCCAGTCTAAGATGGCCTCCCCCCTAGTTGGTTCCTCGACATATTGGTCTAGAAAACCATCCCTTATGCACTCCAGGAAATCCTCCTCCACCGTATTGCTTCCAGTTTGGCTAGCCCAATCTATGTGCATATTAAAGTCACCCATTATAACTGCTGCACCTTTATTGCATGCACCCCTAATTTCCTGTTTGATGCCCTCCCCAACATCACTACTACTGTTTGGAGGTCTGTACACAACTCCCACTAACGTTTTTTGCCCTTTGGTGTTCTGCAGCTCTACCCATATAGATTCCATATCATCCAAGCTAATGTCTTTCCTAACTATTGCATTAATCTCCTCTTTAACCAGCAATGCTACCCCACCTCCTTTTCCTTTTATTCTATCCTCCCTGAATGTTGAATATCCCTGGATGTTGAGTTCCCAGCCCTGATCATCCTGGAGCCACGTCTCCGTAATCCCAATCACATCATATTTGTTAACATCTATTTGCACAGTTAATTCATCCACCTTATTGCGGATACTCCTTGCATTAAGACACAAAGCCTTCAGGCTTGTTTTTTTAACACCCTTTGTCCTTTTAGAATTTTGCTGTACAGTGGCACTTTTTGTTCTTTGCCTTGGGTTTCTCTGCCCTCCACTTTTCCTCATCTCCTTTCTGTCTTTTGTTTTTGCCTCCTTTTTGTCTCCCTCTGTCTCCCTGCATTGGTTCCCATCCCCCTGCCATATTAGTTTAACTCCTCCCCAACAGCACTCGCAAACACTCCCCCTGGGACATTGGTTCCGGTCCTGCCCAGGTGCAGACCATCCGGTTTGTACTGGTCCCACCTCCCCCAGAAACGGTTCCAATGCCCCATGAATTTGAATCCCTTCCTGCTGCACCACTGCTCAAGCCACGTATTCATCTGCGCTATCCTACGATTCCTACTCTGACTAGACACTGTACACAACCTGTACAATTCATCCCAACACTGTACATAACCTGTACAATTCATCGCAAACACTGTACATAACCTGTACAATTCATCCCAACACTGTACATAACCTGTACAATTCATCCAAACACTACATAACCTGTACAATTCATCCTAAACACTGTACACAACCTGTACAATTCATCCCAAGCACTGTACATAACCTGTACAATTCATCCCAACACTCTATAACCTGTACAATTCATGCCAAACACTATACATATCCTGTACCATTCATCCCAACACTGTACATAACCTGTACAATTCATCCAAACACTGTACATAATCTGTACACTTCATCCCAACACTGTACATAACCTGTACACTTTATCCAAACACTGCATAACCTGTACAATTCATCCCAAACACTGTATATAACCAGTACAATGCATCTAAACACTGTACACAAATTGTACAATTCATCACAACACTGTACATAACCTGTACAATTCATCCAAACACTACACAACTTGTACACTTCATACAAACACTGCACATAACCTGTACAAATCATACAGACACTACATAACCTGTACAATTCATCGGAAACACTGGACATAACCTGTACAATTCATCCCAAACACTGTGCACAACTTGTGCAATTCATCCCAAACACTTTCCATGACCTGTACAATTCATCCCAACACTATGCATACCTGTACCATTCATCCCAACACTGTACATAACCTGTACAATTCATCCATACACTGTACACAACCTGTACATTTCATCCCAACACTGTACATAACCTGTACAATTCATCCATACACTGTACACAACCTGTACATTTCATCCCAACACTGTACATAACCTGTACAATTCATCTATACACTGTACACAACCTGTACATTTCATCCCAATACTGTACACAACCTGTCATCATCATAGGCAGTCCCTCGGAATCGAGGAAGACTTACTTCCACTCCTGAAGTGAGTTTTTTGGTGGCTGAAAAGTCCAATACGTGAACCACAGACCCTGTTACATGTAGGACAGACATTCGTCGAGGGAAGGGGTGTGTGGGACTGCTTTGCCGCACACTCCTTCCGCTGCCTGCGCTTGACCTCTTTACGTTCTTGGCATTGAGATTCGAAGAGAGCAACGCCCTCCCGGATGCACTTTCTCCACCGAGGGCGGTATTCGATCAGGGACTCCCAGGTATCAGTGGGGATGTCACACTTTATCAGGGAGGCTTTGAGGGTGTCCTTGTAATGTTTCCGCTGCCCACCTTTGGCTCGTTTGCAGTGAAGGAGTTCCGCGTAGAGCATTTGTTAATTGAGTCTCGTGTCTGGCATGTGAACTATGTGGCCTGCCCAGCAGAGCTGATCGAGTGCGGTCAGTGCTTCAATGTTGGGGATGTTGGCCTGGTCGAGGACGCTAACGTTGGTACACCTGTCCTCCCAGGGGATTTGCAGGATCTTGCGGAGACATCGTTGGTAATATTTCTCCAGTAACTTGAGGTGTCTTTTATACATCGTCCATGCCTCTCATCCATATAGGAGGGTGGGTATTACTACAGCCCTGTAGACCATGAGTTTGGTGTTAGTTTTGAGGGCCTGGTCTTCAAACAATATTTTCCTCAGGCGGCTGAAGGCTGCACTGGTGCACTGGAGGCAGTATGAAAATCTGCATCAATATCTACTCTTGTTGACAAGAGGCTCCCGAGGTATGTGTTATGTGTGCAATAAAGGTACAAACTGAGCACTGTTTAACTGAACAAGGTACAACCTTGGCTCTGCTTTATTATGGCCCAAAGTGCCTGACTCTCAAAATGGCTGGTCTATTATACCAGAGCAGCACCATGTGTGTGCTGCTCAGTGGCCTCCAACAATGACACCATCTGGTGGCTACAAACAGCATGTACATACATGACAACCCCCTCTCTGAGATCTTATCACAGTCTTTCACAGGTTGAGATGGTCCAGTGCTTTACGCTCCCGGGTTGACCATCTCAGTTCAATTCCGGCCTTGGGTGAATGTGCGGGGTCTGTTGTGGCTGGTGGCTGGATGGCTGACTTGTTGGGGGTGGCAGTGGCCATGTCAGGAATTGCAAGTCCATTTTTATTGAACAGGTCTGTGTTGGAAATTTCGGGTTCACTGATGACCCTTAAATCCACTGAAGACTGCTGATAGGTTGGTTGGTCGTCGACGGTTTCTTCATCCGACTGCTCTGGCTCGTCTGTGTACCTCAGCTTTGTTTGATCCATGTGTTTCCTGCAAGTTTGCCCATTCTTAAGCTTAATAACAAATACTCTGTTGCCTTCCTTGGCCATGACCATACCAGCGATCCATTTGGGACCCTGACCATAGTTCAACACATATACAGGATCATTAACAGAAATCTCGCGTGACACAGTTGTGCGATCGTGGTACCCTTGTTGACTCTGTCTTCTGTATTCAACATGATTATTTAAATCCGGGGGTACAAGAGATAACTTGGTCCTAAGACCTTTTTTCATCATAAGTTCAGCAGGTGAGACCATTGAGTGTGTAGAGTCTTGTCCTATAGCTCAGCAGTATGCAAGACAAGCGGGTCTGCAGTGATCCTTGCGTTACTCTCCTCATGCTTTGCTTGATAATTTGTACTGCACGTTCTGCTTGCCCATTGGATGCAGGCTTGAACGGTGCTGACCTTACATGTTTTATGCCATTAAGTTTTACAAACTCCTGAAACTCCTGACTGGTGAAGCACGACCCATTGTCGCTCACCACTATGTCAGGCGGACCAAGTGTCGCGAACATGACATTGAGATTCTCTATCATTGCCGTGGACGTACTGGATGACATGATTATGCATTCTATCCACTTCGAATAAGCATCCACCACCACTAAAAACATCTTGCCCAGGAAAGGACCTGTAAAATCTACATGGATCCTGGACCAAGTTTTGGATGGCCATGACCACAGACCCAGCGGTGGTTCTGCTGGTGCTTTGCTGAGCTGCATGCAGGTGTTGCACTGGTGCACGCATGCTTCCAGCTCAGAATCAATTCCTGGCACCATATATGAGACCTGACAATGGCCTTCATCACTATACCAGGATGTGTGCTGTGTAACTCATGCATAAACTTCTCTCTCCCTTTTTTAGGCATTACAACATGATTGCCCCATAATATGCAATCTGCTTGAATAGACAGTTCGTCCTTGCAACGAACGTACGGTTTGGCCTCCTCACACATTTGCTTAGGTATGGCAGACCAATCCTCTTTGCGGATGCAACCTTTTACCACTGATAAAATCGGGTCCTGGTTCATCCAGGTCTTAACTTATTGAGCCGTGACAGGGGTACTTTCACACACAAAAGCATCCATGATTAACATTAAATCTGCCGGTTGTGGCATATCCATCTCCGGTGTGGGCAACAGCAACCGGCTCAAAGCATCGGCACAATTCTGTGCCAGGTCTGTGACGAATGACATAATCATAGGCAGATAATGTTAGCGCCCACCTTTTGGATGCGGGATGAAGTGTTGGTATTGATACCTTTGCTCTCGGAAAACAATGAAACGAGCAGCTTGTGATCAGTCTCTAATTTGAACCTCAGACCGAACAGGTAATGATGCATCTTTTTAACACCGTACACACACGCTAAAGCTTACTTTTCGACCATACTATAGGCTCTTTCTGCTTTAGACAAACATTTGGATGCATACGCAACAGGTTGAAGTTTCTCCGACTCATTGGTTTGTTGTAACACGCAACTAATTCCATATGACGATGTGTCACAGGCCAAAACTAAACGTTTATGTTATATATGTAAACTTGTATTTACTCTGTACAGCCACCAGAGGACTCATTCCCTGGAGTCCCAAGGGATCCCATAATCCCTTGGGAGCACAGGTATTTAAGGAGGCCTCACAGGTTGGAGAGGCACTCTGGAGACCTGCAATAAAAGACTAAGGTCACACTTTACTTTGAGCTCAGTGTTCAGTCTGACACTTTCTCCATACACAACAGTTTACATGGATCATAATGTACCAGCAGCTTGTTCGAGCAAAGCAGATTGGTGGCTTTCATAGAAACATAAAAACATAAAAACATAGAAAATAGGTGCAGGAGCAGGCCATTCAGCCCTTCGAGCCTGCACCACCATTCAATGAGTTCATGGCTGAACATGCAACTTCAGTACCCCATTCCTGCTTTCTCACCATACCCCTTGATCCCCCTAGTAGTAAGGACTACATCTAAAGCTTTTTGCATATATTTAGTGAATTGGCTTCAACTTTCTGTGGTAGAGAATTCCACAGGTTCACCACTCTCTGGGTGAAGAGGTTTCTCCTCATCTCGGTCCTAAATGGCTTATCAATTATCCTTAGACTGTGACCCCTGGTTCTGGACTTCCCCAACATTGAACATTCTTCCTGCATCTAACCTGTCTAAACCCGTCAGAATTTTAAATGTTTCTATGAGATCCCCTCTCATTCTTCTGAACTCCAGTGAATACAAGCCCAGTTGATCCAGTCTTTCTTAATATGTCAGTCCTGCCATCCTGGGAATCAGTCTGGTGAACCTTCGCTGCACTCCCTCAATAGCAAGAATGTCCTTCCTCAAAACTGAACACAATACTCCAGGTGTGGCCTCACCAAGGCCTTGTACAACTGTAGTAATACCTCCCTGCCCCTGGACTCAAATCCCAGCATGCCATTTGCTTTCTTAACCGCCTGCTGTACCTGCATGCCAACCTTCAATGACTGATGTACCATGACACCCAGGTCTCGTTGCACCTCCCCTTTTCCTAATCTGTCACCATTCAGATAATAGTCTATCTCTCTGTTTTTACCACCAAAGTGGATAACCTCACATTTATCCGCATTATACTTCATCTGCCATGCATTTGCCCACTCACCTAACCTATCCAAGTCACTCTGCAGCCTCATAGCATCCTCCTCGTAGCTCACATTGCCACTCAACTTAGTGTCATCTGCAAATTTGGAGATACGACATTTAATCCCCTCGTCTAAATCATTAATGTAGAATGTAAACAGCTGGGGCCCCAGTAAAGAACCTTGCGGTACCCCTCTAGTCACTGCCTGCCATTCTGAAAAGTACCCATTTACTCCTACTCTTTGCTTCCTGTCTGCCAACCAGTTCTCAATGCACGTCAGCACACTATCCCCAATCCCATGTGCTTTAACTTTGCACATTAATCTCTTGTGTGGGACCTTGTCGAAAGCCTTCTGAAAGTCCAAATACACCACATCAACTGGTTCTCCCTCGTCCACTCTACTGGAAACATCCTCAAAAAATTCCAGAAGATTTGTCAAGCATGATTTCCCTTTCACAAATCCATGCTGACTTGGATCTATCATGTCACCTCTTTCCAAATGCACTGCTATGACATCCTTAATAATTGATTCCATCATTTTACCCACTGCTGATGTCAGGCTGACCGGTCTATAATTCCCTGTTTTCTCTCTCCCTCCTTATTTCAAAAGTGGGGTTACATTGGCTACCCTCCACTCGATAGGAACTGATCCAGAGTCAATGGAATGTTGGAAAATGACTGTCAATGCATCCTCTATTTCCAAGGCCATCTCCTTAAGTACTCTGGGATGCAGACCATCAGGCCCTGGGGATTTATCGGCCTTCAATCCCATCAATTTCCCCAACACAATTTCCCGACTAATAAAGATTTCCCTCAGTTCCTCCTTCTTACGAGACCCTCTGACCCCTTTTATATCCGGAAGGTTATTTGTGCCCTCCTTAGTGAATACCGAACCAAAGTACAATTGGTCTGCCATTTCTTTGTTCCCCGTTATGACTTCCCCTGATTCTGACTGCAGAGGACCTACGTTTATCTTTACTAAACTTTTTGTCTTTACGTATCTATAGAAACTTTTGCAGTCCGTTTTAATGTTCCCTGCAAGCTTCCTCTCGTACTCTCTTTTCCCTGTCCTAATCAAACTCTTTGTCCTCCTCTGCTGAGTTCTAAATTTCTCCCAGTCCCCGGGTTCACTGCTATTTCTGGCCAATTTGTTTGCCACTTCCTTGGCTTTAATACTATCCCTGATTTCCCTTGATAGCCACGGTTGAGCCACCTTCCTTTTTTTATTTCTATGCCAGAGAGGGATGTACAATTGTTGTAGTTCATCCATGCGGTCTCTAAATGTCTGCCATTGCCCATCCACTGTCAACCCCTTAGGTATCATTCACCAATCTATCCTAGCCAATTCACACCTCATACTTTCAAAGTTACCCTTCTTTAAGTTCTGGACCATGGTCTCTGAATTAACTGTTACTTTCCTCATCCTAATGTAGAATTCCACCATATTATGGTCACTCTTCCCCAAGTAGCCTCGCACAACGAGATTGCTAATTAATCCTCTCTCATTACACAACACCCAGTCTAAGATGGCCTCCCCCTTAGTTGATTCCTCGACATATTGGTCTAGAAAACCATCCCTTATGCACTCCAGGAAATTCTCCTCCACCGTATTGCTTCCAGTTTGGTTAGCCCAATCTATATGCATATTAAAGTCACCCATGATAACTGCTGCACCTTTATTGCATGCATCCCTAATGTCCTGTTTGATTCCCTCGCCAACATCACCACTACTGTTTGGAGGTCTGTACACAACTCCCACTAATGTTTTTTGTCCTTTGGTGTTCTGCAGCTCTACCCATATAGATTCCACATCATCCAAGCTAATGTCCTTCCTAACTATTACATTAATCTCCTCTTTAACCAGCAATGCTACCCCACCTCCTTTTCCTTTTATTCTATCCTTCCTGAATGTTGAATACCCTTGTATGTTGAGTTCCCAGTCCTGATCATCCTGGAGCCACATCTCCGTAATCCCAATCACATCATATTTGTTAACATCTATTTGCACAGTTAATTCATCCACCTTATTACGGATACTACTTGCATTAAGACACAAAGCCTTCAGGCTTGTTTTTTTAACACCCTTTGTCCTTTTAGAATTACGATGTCGTGTGGCCCTTTTTGTTTCTTGCCTTTGTTTACTCGGCCTTCCACAATTGCTTTTTACCTTTCTACCATCTGTTTCTGACTCCATATTACTTCGTCCTGTCTCGCTGCATAGGTTACCATCCCCCTGTCATATTAGTTTAAACATTCCCGAACTGCATTAGCAAATGTTACCCCCAGGACATCAGTTCCAGTCCTGCCCACGTGGAGACCATCCCTTTTGTACATGTCCCACTTCCCCCAGAACTGGTTCCAATGTCCCAGGAATTTGAATCCCTCCCTCTTGCACCACTGCTCAATCCAAATATTTATTCTAACTATCCTGCTCCCTCTACTCTGATTAGCACGTGGCTCTGGTAGCAATCCAGAGATTGCTACCTTTGAGGTCCTACTTTCTATCTGGAATATTGCTGCAGCCGAGCGAATTCCAAACGGGCACCTTTGGTGAATAAACAGTCCTTTGTGCGTGTTAATGCACATAACTCTCTTCGACGTCTCGACCAGCTCCTGCGTCATATAGGCCGACGTCAAGTCCAGTTTTGTGAACGACTTCCCTCTGGCTAGCATCACAAACAAGTCATCAACCTTCAGTAACGGGTACTAATCTTGTTTCAAATCCCTGTTGATCGTAGCCTTGTCTCCACAGATTCTGACTATGCCATCACTTTTCAGCACAGGATCAATGGGGCTGGCCCATTCATTAAATTCAACCGGTGATATGATCCCTTCACGCTGGAGTCTGTCCAGTTCAATTTCGACCTTCTCCCTCATCATATACGGCACTGCCTGAGCTTTATCATGAATGGGTCTTGCATCTGAGTTCACGTGGATCTGCACCTAGGTGAAGTTGCCAATACCTGGTTCGAACAGCGAGGGGAACTTGCTCAATACTTGGGCACATGTAGCTTCCTCCGTTGATACCGCCTTTATGTAGTTCCAGTCGTATTTGATTTTCTCCAACCAGCTCCTGCCGAGCAGCGTTGGGCCATTGCCTGGAACAATCCACAGCGGTAACTCGGGCACCACACCGTTATACGACACATTAATTTGTGCACTGCCAATCACCTCGGTTCTTTGGTGTACATGCGCAGCTTGGCGTTTACAGGGCTCAGCCTGGGCCTCACAGTCTTAGTATCCCACAGCTTATTAAATGCTCTCTCGTTCATGATCGATTGACTCACCCCTGTGTCCAGTTCCATCGATACCGATATCTTGTTAAACTTCACATTAATCAAAATTGGTTTACTCTTGGTTATGAAGGAGTACAGTCCATACACTTTGTCCTCTGGCATCTCGGATTGCGTTTCGTGATCCGCATTCGTCTGACTCTCATCCTCCACGTGGTGTGTCACAGCACGCTTGCTCATCTGCGGACACTTGCGCTGGGGATGCCCCTACTCTCGGACATCATTTGCAACTACATTGCTTAAATCGGCACTGCTGGTGCCGATGATTTCCCCCACAACGCCAACACGGAGAAGTCGGACACATTCCTGCCGGCGGACTTTGGGCAGCCACAGGTTTCACGAACGCAGCCAGCAAGGCCCTGCCATGTGCCACTCTGCCGAACGGCAAAGCAATCGCGAACGCAGCCGGATAGGCCCTGCCATGTGCCGCTCTACCGAACGCCGAATCAATCGCATTTACAGTACTTGCCGAGGTTCGGTTCTTCACCGATATTTGCTTTAAACCCCTGTCCGTTGTCATACTTGATTGAGCGATCTGGATGGCCCTTTTTTAAATTCAACTCCTCCACCGGCAGGAGTTTGTGCAGGATCACCTCGTGGTTGATACCGATAACGAAGAAGTCCCGCAGCATGTCTGCCAACACCGCCCCAAATTTGCACGGTGCCGCTAGACGTCTCAGGTCGGCAACGAATTCCGCCGCGCTCTGGCCCTCCGATCGAACATGTGTATAAAACCTGTATCTTGAGGTGATGATGCCATCGTCTGGATTGAGGTGCTCCCGTATCAATGTACACAACTCCTGTACGTTTTCTCTGTTGGATCACTAGGCACGAGTAGATTCTTTATCAGACCGTAGATCTTCGAGGAACACGGCCCGGCGCTGATCTGCATCGTCGATCCCCTTCATTTTGTTGGCCACGAAGTACTGGTTCAAACTGCTCTCAAAATCTGCCCAATCTTCTCCCTCCACGAATCGCTCTAAAAATCCAATCGTGCTCATTTTGCAAACAAAGGTTCTTGTATTCTCGTCGCCAAATGTTATGTATGCAATAAAGGTTTAAACTGAGTACTGTTTAACTGAACAAGGTATACCCTTGGCTCTGCTTTATTTCGGCCCAAAGTGCCTGACTCACAAAATGGCTGGCCTTTTATACCAGAGCAGCACCATGTGCGTGCTGCTCAGTGGCCTCCAACAATGACACCATCTGGTGGCTACAAACGGCATGTACATACAAGACAGTATGGGAAATGGTCCACGTTGTCGAGGGCCGCGCCGTGAATCTTGATGACCAGGGGGGCAGCGCTGTGCGGCAAGGACAGGCTGCTGGAGGACCTTTGTCTTACATAGAAACATAGAAACATAGAAAATAGGTGCAGGAGTAGGCCATTCGACCCTTCTAGCCTGCACCGCCATTCAATGAGTTCATGGCTGAACATTCAACTTCAGTACCCCATTCCTGCTTTCTCGCCATACCCCTTGATCCCCCTAGTAGTAAGGACCTCATCTAACTCCTTTTTGAATATATTTAGTGAATTGGCCTCAACAACTTTCTGTGGTAGAGAATTCCACAGGTTCACCACTCTCTGGGTGAAGAAGTTCCTCCGCATCTCGGTCCTAAATGGCTTACCCCTTATCCTTAGACTGTGACCTCTGGTTCTGGACTTCCCCAACATTGGGAACATTCTTCCTGCATCTAACCTGTCTAAACCCATCAGAATTTTAAATGTTTCTATGAGGTCCCCTCTCATTCTTCTGAACTCCAGTGAATACAAGCCCAGTTGATCCAGTCTTTCTTGATAGGTCAGTCCCGCCATCCCGGGAATCAGTCTGGTGAACCTTCGCTGCACTCCCTCAATAGCAAGAATGTCCTTCCTCAGGTTAGGAGACCAAAACTGTACACAATACTCCAGGTGTGGCCTCACCAAGGACCTGTACAACTGTAGCAACACCTCCCTGCCCCTGTACTCAAATCCCCTCGCTATGAAGGCCAACATGCCATTTGCTTTCTTAACCGCCTGCTGCAAATGCATGCCAACCTTCAATGACTGATGTACCATGACACCCAGGTCTCTTTGCACCTCCCCTTTTCCTAATCTGTCACCATTCAGATAATAGTCTGTCTCTCTGTTTTTACCACCAAAGTGGATAACCTCACATTTATCCACATTATACTTCATCTGCCATGCATTTGCCCACTCACCTAACCTATCCAAGTCGCTCTGCAGCCTCACAGCATCCTCCTCGCAGCTCACACTGCCACCCAACTTAGTGTCATCCGCAAATTTGGAGATACTACATTTAATCCCCTCATCTAAATCATTAATGTACAGTGTAAACAGCTGGGGCCCCAGCACAGAACCTTGCGGTACCCTACTAGTCACTGCCTGCCATTCTGAAAAGTACCCATTTACTCCTACTCTTTGCTTCCTGTCTGACAACCAGTTCTCAATCCATGTCAGTACACTACCCCCAATTCCATGTGCTCTAACTTTGCACATCAATCTCTTGTGTGGGACCTTGTCGAACGCCTTCTGAAAGTCCAAATATACCACATCAACTGGTTCTCCCTTATCCACTCTGCTGGAAACATCCTCAAAAAATTCCAGAAGATTTGTCAAGCATGATTTCCCTTTCACAAATCCATGCTGACTTGGACCTATCATGTCACCTCTTTCAAAATGCACTGCTATGACATCCTTAATAATTGATTCCATCATTTTACCCACTACCGATATCAGGCTGACCGGTCTATAATTCCCTGTTTTCTCTCTCCCTCCTTTTTTAAAAAGTGGGGTTACATTGGCTACCCTCCACTCCATAGGAACTGATCCAGAGTCAATGGAATGTTGGAAAATGACTGTCAACGCATCCACTATTTCCAAGGCCACCTCCTTAAGTACTCTGGGATGCAGTCCATCAGGCCCTAGGGATTTATCGGCCTTCAATCCCATCAATTTCCCCAACACAATTTCCCGGCTAATAAGGATTTCCCTCAGTTCCTCCTCCTTACTAGACCCCCCGACCCCTTTTATAACCGGAAGGTTGTTTGTGTCCTCCTTCGTGAATACCGAACCAAAGTACTTGTTCAATTGGTCCGCCATTTCTTTGTTCCCCGTTATGACTTCCCCTGATTCTGACTGCAGCGGACGTACGTTTGTCTTTACTAACCTTTTTCTCTTTACATATCTATAGAAACTTTTGCAATCCGCCTTAATGTTCCCTGCAAGCTTCTTCTCATACTCCATTTTCCCTGCCCTAATCAAACCCTTTGTCCTCCTCTGCTGAGTTCTAAATTTCTCCCAGTCCCCAGGTTCGCTGCTATTTCTGGCCAATTTGTATGCCACTTCCTTGGCTTTAATACTATCCCTGATTTCCCTTGATAGCCACGGTTGAGCCACCTTCCCTTTTTTATTTTTATGCCAGACAGGAATGTACAATTGTTGTAGTTCATCCATGCGGTCTCTAAATGTCTGCCATTGCCCATCCACAGTCAACCCCTTAAGTATCATTCGCCAATCCATCCCAGCCAATTCACGCCTCATACCTTCAAAGTTAGCCTTCTTTAAGTTCTGGACCATGGTCTCTGAATTAACTGTTTCATTCTCCATCCCAATGCAGAATTCCACCATATTATGGTCACTCTTCCCCAAGGGGCCTCGCACAACGAGATTGCTAATTAATCCTCTCTCATTACATAACACCCAGTCTAAGATGGCCTCCCCCCTAGTTGGTTCCTCAACATATTGGTCTAAAAAACCATCCCTTATGCACTCCAGAAAATCCTCCTCCACCGTATTGCTTCCAGTTTGGTTAGCCCAATCTATGTGCATATTAAAGTCACCCATTATAACTGCTGCACCTTTATTGCACGCACCCCTAATTTCATGTTTGATGCCCTCCCCAACATCACTACTACTGTTTGGAGGTCTGTACACAACTCCCACTAACGTTTTTTGCCCTTTGGTGTTCTGCAGCTCTACCCATATAGATTCCACATCATCTAAGCTAATGTCCTTCCTAACTATTGCCTTAATCTCCTCCTTAACCAGCAATGCTACCCCACCTCCTTTTCCTTTTATTCTATCCTTCCTGAATGTTGAATACCCCTGGATGTTGAGTTCCCAGCCCTGATCATCCTGGAGCCACGTCTCCGTAATCCCAATCACATCATATTTGTTAACATCTATTTGCACAGTTAATTCATCCACTTTATTGCGGATACTCCTTGCATTAAGACACAAAGCCTTCAGGCTTGTTCTTTTAACACCCTCTGTTCTTTTAGAATTTTGCTGTACAATGGCCCTTTTTGTTCTTTGCCTTGGGTTTCTCTGCCCTCCACTTTTCCTCATCTCCTTTCTGTCTTTTGTTTTTGCCTCCTTTTTGTTTCCCTCTATCTCCCTGCATTGGTTCCCATCCCCCTGCCATATTAGTTTAACTCCTCCCCAACAGCACTAGCAAACACTCCCCCGAGGACATTGGTTCCGATTCTGCCCAGGTGCAGACCGTCCGGATTGTACTGGTCCCACCTTCCAATGCCCCAGGAATTTGAATCCCTCCCTGCTGCACCATTGCTCAAGCCACGTATTCATCTGAGCTATCCTGCGATTCCTACTCTGACTAGCACGTGGCACTGGTAGCAATCCCGAGATTACTACTTTTGAGGTCCTACTTTTTAATTTAGCTCCTAGCTCCTTAAATTCATTTCGTAGGAACTCATCCCTTTTTTTACCTATGTCATTGGTACCAACGTGCACCACGACAACTGGCTGTTCTCCCTCCCTTTTTAGAATGTCCTGCACCCGCTCCGAGACATCCTTGACCCTTGCACCAGGGAGGCAACATACCATCCTGGAGTCTCGGTTGCAGCCGCAGAAACGCCTATCTATTCCCCTTACAATTGAATCCCCTATCACTATCGCTCGCCCACTCTTTTTCCTGCCCTCCTGTGCAACAGAGCCAGCCACGGTGCCATGAACTTGGCTGCTGCTGCCCACTCCTGATGAGTCATCCCCCTCAACAGCACTCAAAGCAGTGTATCTGTTTTGCAGTGGGATGACCACAGGGGACCCCTGCACTACCTTCCTTACACTACTCTTCCTGCTGGTCTTCCATTCCCTCGCTGGCTGTGGACCCTTCTCCTGCGGTAAGACCAACTCGCTACACGTGATACTCACGTCATTCTCAGCATCGTGGATGCTCCAGAGTGAATCCACCTTCAGCTCCAACTCCGCAACGCGGACCATCAGTAGCCGGAGGTGGACACACTTCCCGCACATGTAGTCGTCAGGGACACTGGTGTTGTCCCCGTGTTCCCACATGGTACAGGAGGAGCATATCACGTGACCGAGCTGTCCTGCCATGACTTAACCCTTAGATACACTTAAATTGCCGACAACAATGTTAAAGGTTACTGATTAATAAAGAAAAAGAAAAACTACTCACCAATCAGCAGCCAATCACTTACCACGTTGGCTGTGACGTCACCTTTTGATTTCTTTCTACTTCTTTTTTGACTTCTCTCAGCTGGAGCTGCACCGGTACGTGTCTCAACTCCCGCCTCTCTCGACGCTCCCCGGACTGCTGAGCCTTTTATAGGCCGCTGCCTCTCTCGACGCTCCCTGGACTGCTGAGCCTTTTATAGGCCGCTGCCTCTCTCGACTCCCGCCTCTCTCGACGCTCCCCGGACTGCTGAGCCTTTTATAGGCCGCTGCCTCTCTCGACTCCCGCCTCTCTCGACGCTCCCCGGACTGCTGAGCCTTTTATAGGCCGCTGCCTCTCTCGACTCCCGCCTCTCTCGACGCTCCCCGGACTGCTGAGCCTTTTATAGGCCGCTGCCTCTCTCGACTCCCGCCTCTCTCGACGCTCCCCGGACTGCTGAGCCTTTTATAGGCCGCTGCCTCTCTTGACTCCCGCCTCTCTCGATGCTCCCCGGACTGCTGAGCCTTTTATAGGCCGCTGCCTCTCTCGACTCCCGCCTCTCTCGACTCTCCCCGGACTGCTGAGCCTTTTATAGGCCGCTGCCTCTCTCGACTCCCGCCTCTCGATGTTAAGCGTAAGGCCCATGCTTTCATATGCTTCGGGTGAACATATCGACTGTATCCTAGAGTTCAGCCTCAGAATGTGCGCAGACACAGGTGACATCCGCATACTGGAGCTCAACGACAGAGGTTGGGATGATCTTGGACCTGGCCTGGAGATGGAGAAGGTTAAATAGCTTCCCACTGGTTCTGTAGTTTAGTTCCACTCCAGCGGGGAGCTTGTTGACTGTGAGGTGGAGCATGGCAGCGAGGAAGATTGAGAAGAGGGTTGGGGCGATGACGCAGCCCTGTTTGACCCTGGTCCGGACGTGGATTGGTTCTGTGATGGATCCGTTGGTAAGGATCACGGCCTGCATGTTGTCGTGGAGCAGGCGGAGGATGGTGACAAACTTTTGGGGGCATCTGAAACAGAGGAGGATGCTCCATAGACCCTCGCGGTTGACAATGTCAAAGGCCTTTGTAAGATCGAAAATGGCCATGTATAAGGGCTGGCGCTGCTCCCTGCATTTTTCCTGTAACAGGCGCGCTGCAAAGATCATGTCCGTTGTGCCCCGTAGGGGACGAAATCCGCACTGTGACTCCGGGAGGAGCTCCTCGTCCACAGGGAGAAGACGGTTGAGGAGAACTCTAGCGACGACTTTCCCAGTGGCTGATAGCAGGGAGATTCCTCTGTAGTTGCCGCAGTCAGACTTGTCCCCTTTTTAAAGATGGTCACGATCACTGCATCTCTGAGATCTCCCGGCATGCTCTCCTGCCTCCAGATGAGAGAGATGAGGTCATGTATCTGCGCCAACAGCGCTTCTCCACCATACTTTAGCGCCTCAGCAGGGATTCCATCCGCACCCGCAGCCTTGATATTCTTGAGCTGTCTTATGGCTTTTCTTACCTCGTGCAACGTTGGGGTCTCACTGTGGTGGTGGCGGGTCGCATGCTGCGGGATGGAGTCGAGAACATTCGGGTCAAAGGCAGAGTCTCGATTGAGGAGATCTTCAAAGTGCTCCTTCCAGCGGGACCTGACAGCCTCGGTGTCCTTGATGAGTGTTTCCCTGTTCTTGGCCAGCAGTGGGGTGGATCCTTGGGAGTTTGGACCGTAGGTGGTCTTGGCTGCAGTGAAGAATCCTCACATATTGTGGCTGTCGGCCAGTTGTTGTATCTCCCTGTGCTTTCTCCATCCACCACCTGTTCTTTAGGTCCCGGGTTTTTTGTTGGACCTCAGCCTTGAGCCGTCTGTAATGTTGTTTTGCAGCTCCTGAGTTGGGCTGTTGCTTGAGGCTCAGAAATGCTCTGCGCTTGCAATCTATTAGTTCTCGGATCTCCTGATAATTTTCATCAAACCAGTCCGGATGTTTTCTGGTTGAGTGACCGAGCGTCTCTTCACAGGCACTGGTTATAGAGGCCTAGAGGACAGACCAAGCGCCGTGGGCATTCAGCATCTCAGGGTCATCAAGGCACGCCAGATTATCGGGGAGAGCCAGGTATTGTTCCGGAATTCATATACGCTCTGCTGGTAGTAGTGCCCTTCCACAACCATGCTGGGTTTGGACTCTGCTCGACCCCTGTTAAGATTATGCATCACTTCCGTTTTTCCCATGAGGGTTGCTCCACAAAGCATCATGATCACAAGTCTTCCACGTAGTTCCTTCATTCTGTTAATTCGATATAGGCCCCTAAACTGGGTGTATTAGATTCGTTTCAGTTGGGACCAGTGTTTCCACCAGCCCATGCCATTCATATCCATACATGCACATGTATTGCCACTGATTAACATAGAAACATAGAAACATAGAAAATAGGTGCAGGAGTAGGCCATTCGGCCCTTCGAGCCTGAACCACCATTCAATAAGATCATGGCTGATCATTCACCTCAGTACCCCTTTCCTGCTTTCTCTCCATACCCCTTGATCCCTTTAGCCATAAGGGCCATATCTAACTCCCTCTTGAATAAATCCAATGAACTGGCCTCAACAATTCTCTGCGGCAGGGAATTCTACAAGTTAACAACTCTCTGAGTGAAGAAGTTTCTCCTCATCTCAGTCCTAAATGGCCTACCCTTTATCCTAAGACTGTGTCCCCTGGTTCTGGACTTCCCCAACATCGGGAACATTCTTCCTGCATCTAACCTGTCCAATCCTGTCAGAATCTTATACGTTTCTATGAGATCCCCTCTCATCCTTCTAAACTCCAGTGAATAAAGGCCCAGTTGATCCAGTCTCTCCTCATGTGACAGTCCAGCCATCCCAGGAATCAGTCTGGTGAACCTTCGCTGCACTCCCTCAATAGCAAGAACGTCCTTCCTCAGATTAGGAGACCAAAACTGAACACAATATTCCAGGTGAGGCCTCACTAAGGCCCTGTACAACCGCAGTAAGACTTCCCTGCTCCTATACTCAAATCCCCTCGCTATGAAGGCCAACATATCACTTGCCTTCTTCACCGCCTGCTGTACCTGCATGTCAACTTTCAATGACTGATGTACCATGACACCCAGGTCTCGTTGCACCTCCCCTTTTCCTAATCTGTCACCATTCAGATAATATTCTGTCTTCGTGCTTTTGCCCCCAAAGTGGATAATCTCACATTTACCTCACAGAAGGAGAAACTTCTTCACCCAGATTACTAGGGGGATCAAGGGGTATGACGAGAAAGCAGGAATGGGGTACTGAAGTTGCATGTTCAGCCATGAACTTATTGAATGCTGGTGCAGGCTTGAAGGGCCGAATGGCCTACTCCTGCACCTATTTTCTATGTTTCTATGTTTCTATGTTATCCACATTACACTGCATCTGCCATGTATTTGCCCACTCACCTAACCTGTCCAAGTCACCCTGCAGCCTCTTAGCGTCCCCCTCACAGCTCACACCGCCACCCAGTTTAGTGTCATCCGCAAACTTGGAGATATTACACTCAATTCCTTCATCTAAAGCGTTAATGTATATTGTAAAGAGCTGGGGTCCCAGCACTGAGCCCTGCGGCACTCCACTAGTCACTGCCTGCCATTCTGAAAAGGATTCTGATTAACACTTCATATGGTCCTGACCACCGCAGCGCGAATCTGGTTCGTCCCAGTAGCCCCTTAACCATTACTTTCTGCCCCACTTGGGGAAGGTTTTCCGGGAACTCTACTTCTTCTTCTTCATCTCGGCCTGCTTGTCGTTCTTTTACTTCCTGTCTCATATCCTTAAGTTGCTTACTTAACTCCATTACATATCTTTTTATTTGATCCCGTAGTGGGCCCACATCGGACCCGCCTGCAATTATACCTTCGGGCAATCGCATTGCCCAACCAGTCATAAGTTCATACGGAGTTAATCCTGTCGTCCGGTTAGGGGTTGCCCTTTGTCTCATCAGGATACCTGGTAGTAGTTCAGCCCAAGCCTGTCCAGTTTTTTGGATGGCTTTTGACAGGGCTGTCTTTATTGTCCAATTCATCCGTTCTACCATCCCCGAACTCTGCGGGTGGTAGGGGATGAGAAATTTTTGTTTGATGCCCAGTATAGTGCAGAGTAATTTCATCACCTGTCCTGTGAAGTGGGTCCCCTGATCAGAGTCTATTTGGGTGGGGATGGCCCAGCGGGGAATCATCTCCTCGGCTAAGATATGAGCTACTGTGGTTGCGGTGTAGCGAAAGCTTCCACCCACCATGTAAACAAATCAATTATTACTAGACAGTATTTCTTTCCTCTAGAGCTTGGCAGTGGTCCCGTGAAATCAATTCGGATATTCTCCCATGGCCCTCGCGGCCGGGTTTGATGGGCCATTCTGATTTTTATGGCCTTTCCCGGATTATGCTGGGCACATGTAATGCATTGCTGACAATATGTGTCCATGTCTCGTCCCAAGCCTGGCAACCATCACTCCCTGGAGACATTACTGATCATGCCATTTCGCCCCGCGTGGCTAATGCCGTGATGTAATTGCATGAGTGTTTTTCGTGTTGACATAGGGGCTGCCACCCTTCTATCTTTGCTCCATACGAAGTCCTGGTCTGGTGCAGCTCCCTGCTTTTCCCATGCTATTTTCTCTATGTCCCGTACATCCCTGTGAAATTTTTGTATATCAATGTCCTCCTTTGTTATCATACTACTCACTGATTCCTCCCTGGCTTCTGACAGTATCGCCGCCTCCTGTGGCTGCCTTGTCAGCCGTCTCGTTTCCCCTATGGGTATCGTTCACCACTTTATGGTGTGTTTTAACCTTTATTACCACCGCCTTGGTGGGTTTACTAGCAGCATCTAATAGCAGCCTGATACGGCCTTCGTGTTTGATGGCCTCGCCACCCGAAGTGACGAATCCCCGTCTTCCCCATGCGGTCATGTTGTCATGGACTCCTCCGAAGGCATAGCGACTATCCGTGTAGATATTTGCCCGTTTACCTTCGGCCTCAGTCAGTTCTGCCACCTGTGCAAAGAGCCCTCCGACCACTTAGGATGGTGTCTAGTGCTCCATTGACCACCGTCCACTTTGTATGTGGGGTCCCTTGGATGTATTTGCGGGACCCGTCTGTAAAGTACTGTCCCCTCAGTACAGATTCACACGAGGCATGGAGTGAAGTCAAGGTCACTCTGGACCTGCACCTTTATTTCACAGCTCTGGAATGCTGCACTTGCCTGAGACCTGTCCTTATATACCTGTCTCTTGCAAGTGCACCCCTGGTGGTAAGGTACGCTGGTGGTTACAGGTCATATCTTATTGCAGTCATGTATAGCATGTTAGGATACAGTTATATATAATAATGTAAGATACATGACATCACCCTCCCCAAGGTCTTATTGTCTTTATAGGTTCAGTCTCTCAGGTGGTCTACGCTCTCGCGTGGGGTGTCTGAGTTGTGGTTCAGTTGTTTGCCTTGGTGTCTGTTTTTCTTTGGGTGTGGTTGCTGGTATCTCGCCTGGGCTATCTGTTTCGATTGGTGTGATTGTTGTTGACTCGCCTGGGCTGTCTGTTGGGATTGCCCTTTCCTCAGGTTGTTCCCTCTGTCTGTCCACCAGGTGTGGTGCGAGTTCCACATTGTAGTCTGCCTCTGGTTCCGCAGTGTTGTTGGTAAATCTGCTTTTGACTTGGTCTACATGCCTCCGGCAGGTTTTGCCATCGTCCATTTGTACTACCAGTAGCCTGTTTCCTTCCTTGCCTGTTACTGTCCCTGCAAGCCATTTGGGACCCCTGCCATCGTTTAGTACAAACACTTTGTCCCCTATCTCATTCCGTCTCCCCCTCGAATTTCTGTCATGGTACTCAGTCAGCTTATGGCGCTTTGCCTCAACGATTTCGTGCATGTCTGGGAGGATTAATGAGAGCCTTGTTTTTAAAGTCCTTTTCATCAGCAGTTGCGCGGAGGGGATCCCAGTCAGTGAGTGCGGACGAGATCTGTATGCCAGCAGCAGTCACGATAGGTAACCCTGCAGCATGGGACCTTGGATTTTAAGCATGCCTTGTTTAATGATTTGCACTGCTCTCTCCGCCTGGCCGTTGGAGGCCGGCTTGAACGGTGCCGTCTTGACATGATTTATGCCGTGGTCAATTATAAAGTCTTGGAATTCTGCGCTGGTGAAGCACGGACCATTGTCACTGACCAATATGTCAGGGATTCCGTGCGTTGCAAACATGGTTGCGAGGCTCTCCACAGTGGTGGAGGTTGTGCTCGAGTTTAAAATGGTGCATTCGATCCACTTTGAAAATGCATCTACAACTACGAGGAACATTTTGCCCATGAATTGACCCGCATAGTCTACGTGCACCCGCGACCATGGTTTGGTAGGCCAGGGCCAGGGGCTCAGTGGAGCCTCCCTGGGGGCATTGCTGAGTTGGGCACAAATGGTGCATCTCCGGACGCAGAGCTCCAAGTCCACGTCAATACCAGGCCACCAGACGTGGGATCTGGCTATGGCCTTCATGAGAACGATCCCCGGGTGCTCGCGGTGGAGCTCCTGGACAAATGCCTCTCTGCCTCGCAGAGGCATGACTACTCGGCTGCCCCACATCAGGCAGTCTGCTTGTAGTGATAGCTCATGCATGCGCCTGTGAAAGGGTTTTAATTCCTCGGGGCAGGCATCGCGAGCCTCTGCCCAGTCACCGGTTAGGACACATCTTTTTACTAAGGATAACGAGGGGTTGCTGGCCGTCCAGGCTCTGATTTGGCGAGCCGTCATGGGCGAACCTGTGGACTCAAAGGCATTGATTGCCATGACTATCTCACAGTCCTGTTCATCAGACCCTTCCGTGGTCGCCAGGGGTAGCCTGCTAAGCGCATCGGCACAGTTGTCTGTGCCTGGTCTGTGCCTTATGGTATAGTTGTAGGACGCCAGCATGAGTGCCTACCATTGAATTCGCGCCGAGGCGTTGGCATTTATTGCCTTGCTCTCGGATAGGAGGGACGTGAGGGGCTTGTGGTCAGTTTCTAATGCGAACTTGGCCCCGAAAAGGTATTGGTGCATCTTTTTGACACCGCACGCACGCGAGCGCCTCCTTTTCTACCATTCCGTACCCGCGCTCCGCCCGCGAAAGTGACCTGTAGGCATAAGCTATGGGTTGTAATTTGCCCGCACTATTGACATGTTGCAAAACGCACCCGACCCCATACGCTGACGCATCGCATGTGAGAACTAGCTTTTTACCTGGGTCAAAGAAAGTCAAAACACTGTTGGAACACAGAAGGTTGCGTGCCTTATTGAAGGCGCGTTCCTGGGCGTCCCCCCAAAACCAATCACATCCCTTCCTGAGTAGCACGTGGAGAGGCTCTAGCAGCGTGCTTAAGTTCTGCATAAAGTTCCCAAAGTAATTGAGTAGCCCGAGAAAGGCGCGCAGTTCTGAGACATTCCGGGGCCTGGGTGCCAGGCAAATTACTTCTGTTTTGGACTCTGTTGGGCGGATTCCATCAGCGGCAATCCTTCTGCCCAAAAATTCAACCTCGGGTGTGAGAAACAGGCACTTGGATTTCTTGACTCGTAGGCCTACCCGATCCAACCGCTTTAGTACTTCCTCCAAATTACAGAGATGGGAGTCGGTGACCCTGCCCGTGATAAGTATGTCGTCTTGAAATACAACCGTCCCCGGGATGGACTTGAGCAAACTCTCCATGTTGCGCTGGAATATAGCAGCTACCGACCTGATGCTGAATGGGCATTGATTGTACATGAAAAGGCCTCGATGTGTGTTGATGGTGGTGAGTAGCTTGGATTCCTCGGTCAATTCTTGTGTCATATACACAGATGTGAGGTCTAATTTTGAGAAAAGTTTACCTCCAGCCAATGTGGCAAATAAATCCTCTGCTCTGGACAGCGGGTATTGGTCCTGTAGGGAGACTCTGTTTATGGTAGATTTGTAGTCCCCTCAGATTCGTACGGATCCATCTGGCTTCATGACTGGGACGATGGGACTTGCCCAGTCGCTAAATTCCACAGGTGATATAATGCCTTCCCACAGAAGCCTGTCTAGTTCGTGTTCAATCTTTTCCCTCATCACATAGGGTACAGCTCTGGCCTTGTGATGGACCGGTCTAACATCCTGAGTGATGTAAATTTTGACTTTGGCCCGTTTGAAAGTGCCCACACCTGGCTGAAAGAGATGTTCAAATCGCTTTATAACTGTTGAGCAGGAGGTCCGTTCCTCTAATGACATGGCATGGACATCATCCCATTTCCAGTTTAGTTTTGCCAGCCAGCTTCTCCCCAGCAGTGCTGGGGGGTCTCCGGGGACAATCCACAGGGGAAGTCGGTTCACCGTCCCTTTGTGTGTGACAGAGAGCATGGCGATGCCGAGGACTGGTACGATTTCTTTGGTATAGGTCCTTAGTTTGGTGTCGACCCTTGTGAGTTTTGGTCTGTCTCTTTTATGTGGCCACAGTTGTTCAAATTGTTGAGCGCCCATGAGAGATTGACTCGCTCCCGTATCCAGCTCCATGTTGACAGATATCCTGTTGAGTAGGACCCTCATCATTATACGAGGCGTCCCATTGTAGGAGCAGCGGCCATTGATCGTGTTGACCCGCTGTACATCGGTGTCCCGGGTACTGTCCCCACCATCTTCTGGTCCGCTTTCCGACCCATCCGATTCGTATACCAGCCGAGCTGCCGTTTTTTTGCACATGCGGGCCAAATGCCCTGTATATTCACAATTTCTGCAAACAGCCTGCTGAAATCGACATCCCCTTGCCGAGTGCCCACCCCCACACCTCCAGCACAGACCTGTTCCATTGTTCAAAGTGTTCCCAAAGAATGAGCTGCGTCTGGCTGATCCCTCTTGAGCTTCTCTCAGTTTGCAGTTGATTGCTCGCATTGTGGGTTGATGAGGTGTGAACGGCCGTTCCTGTGGCCCTTGATGGCTTCTGCCTGCTGTCGAGAGCCTGTTCTCCCGGTTTTGTCTGTGTGTGGGGGTAGCAGCTTGTTTAGTGCTGTGAACTTCTTGTTCCGATATTTCGTTAGTTGTCGTACCTGCATTGTAAATCAACCTCGTTTCTTCTTCCCCTACCAAGAATGTCTGTGCAACCAGTGCTGCTGCCTCTAAGGTCAGGTTCTTGGTCTCTATGAGACCTTCTGCAGATTTTCCCATGTGTCTCGTACTATTTTCACGGACTGATCATGGAGGAGTAAAACAGCCTCCCATTTAGCCCTGCGTACATTTGGAAATGGATCTTAGTTTCCCGGTGTTCAGCATTTCTACCAGAGTGTGTTTGGTGTGCAGCACAATCTCCCCGGTCATAACTGACTTTCACTGCCCACACTGCACAATCTAGAGCTGCCACACACCGGGACAGGTTGGCTGCTGCGGGTGACTGTTGGGTTGAGTAATAGGCTACAGGGCACATCCTGTCCCCATGCACCTGAGCAACCACTGCCCCGTAAAATCCCTCCTCATTCTCGCTGTAAATGTGGAAAGGTATTTCCATGACCGGGAGTCCCAGGCCAGGTGCAGACATTAAGGCTTCCTTCAGATTGCCATATGCTGGTTCCTGCTCTGGGCCCCACTTCACACTTTTACTAGTTTCTGTATCGGTCCTGCAATTGCTGCAAAGTTAGCTATAACATTTCTACAGTAATTAAAGAGTCCCACTACCTATCGGACCCTCGGACCGATTTGAGGTGAGGCATGATTCTGATCGCTTCCTTCTTGTCACCTGGCATTGCTTTAGTTCCCTGTGATATCTCATGCCCCAAGTATTGTTCTACTGTTTGCCTGATTTGGGCTTTCTTGGGATTGGCTTTAAATCCGACCCTCTGCAGGGTTTCTAAAATTTCTATAAGGGCGCTCATGTGCCCCCTTACGTCCTCCGAGGCAATCAGCAGATCGTCCACATACTGGAGGACAGTAGGGCACTAGATCCACCTTCTCCAGGGCTCGACTCATAGACCGGTGAAATATTGCCGGGCTATTGTGGAATCCCTGGGGCACCAGGGTCCAAGTATACTGCCGATAACCTACAGTAAAAACAAATTTATCTTGGGATTCTCATGCCAGGGGTATGGACCAGGATCCATTGGCTAAATCCAGTACTGTGAATATTTGGTGTTCTGGTTTCAACCCATTAAAGATTGTTGCCGGGCTAGCCACAATGCTGTTGGGGTGTTACTTTGTTTAGGGCCCATGTCATCTATTGTCTGCTGGTATGAGTCATCTGGCTTCTTGACTGGCCATACTGGCGAATTGGTGGTATTTTCAGCTTCCCGGAGGATGCCACATTCCAATAGGTCCTGTATAATTTGTTTGACTGCCTCCTGAGCTTTGGGTTTTATGGGGTATTGCTTATGAGGAGTGTGCTCATGTCCCGGGATGATTAATTGGTCTGTTTCTACCAGACCACAGTCCTGTTGGGACTGCGCCCACATTCCTTCAATCGGTCTGCACATGGGACCATAATCTTCGAGGGCATCCCAGTCCCTGGTGAGGGGTTGCATGCCCTCCACTTTCGCATGGTTATCCAATTTATTTTGTTCCCCGAATGTGGTTGTTTTATGCCCCCCTTTGTTTCTCCAAAATATTTTCTTTCCCCTTTCCCCCAATCAAAGCCCCTAACTGTTCGAGGAGATCAATTCCTAATATGGTTCCTTCATTATTTGGGCACACACAAAATTGTGCAGGGATTAGGATCCCGGCCACATCTAATAAGATTACTTCGCTCAGGTGTGCCCGGATTGCAGATTCCCCTACCCCTGTTATGTGGGCGGTGTGTCTAGTTGTAGGTAGAGGAACATCTGTCATGGACACCAAGGCCCCAGTGCCCACCAACATATCGCTTTGTCGGCCCCCTAACAATGCTGTATTGTGGATACGGTCATCCTCTGTGGCCTGGGTGGGGGCCGCTGGCCTTCAGTCCTTTCCTAGATTCTTCAGGGCATTTATGAGCTGGTCTTTGCTCATTTCGGAGTAGTTCGGGGTCATACCCTGGGAGGAGGGTCTATTCCCCCCCCCCCCCCGCCCCCTCCATGCTCCCAACATTGGCTTTTATTATGAGCGGGCTTTTGACAGTTGGTGCACTTCAAGTATTGGGTCCTGGGGGCCCGGCAGTCCCTTGACATGTGCCCTGGCTTGCCACAATTGTCGTAATCCCCTCCGGTTTTCCTTTGGGATGCTGCAGCAACCTCAGTCTTAATATGTTTACTTACTCCCTCATGATCTACTTGCAGTGCCCACTGGACAAGCCCATCAGAGGTTATGGCCTCTCCCAAGCCCATTTTAGGGATTTTCTGGTGGTTGGCCGACAACCCATCCTGAAACATTCTACAGAATGGGACATCATCCCTTCCGGGGTTCGCCGCCCCTGATGATTCCTGATACGCCGTCCAAAGCCGTTCTCCATAATCACGGCTGTTTTCTCCCTTCCTCTGTTTTACCAACATTATCAATCCCCAGTTAGGTTGGGATGGTCCCATTATGCGCTGTATCTCGTCTTTAAATTGATTGTATGCCAGAAGTCTGTTTGCTGTTGTTGCGTTACTGACGGGCACCACGCTGGAGTCTGAAAATTTGCACCCAACTGGTTCCACTTGTCCCTTGGACATTTTGCCCGGACCAGTTGATGTACATCCCGCACATGGAAATCATGTATGTCGTATATTTGTTTCATGTTAGTCCAAAAGTCCACGTTACGGCTACATGGTTTCAGGGCTACGTGAATCCTTGAGAATTCCCTGTTTCTCTAAGGGGGTAAAGGTCTTATACCTGTAGGTAGGATTTGCTATTGTCCCGCCTGCGACTACGGGGGCTGCGGGCCAACACACTTGGTCCTCCATTTCCTCCTCTTGTTCCGGGGCGCTAGCCGCCACACTGTTATATGGAGGGGGGCAGAGGCCGATCATTTTTCCCCTATTGGGCCAAACAGGCCCATGTCTCTTTCGCTCTCCCCTATTATTTCCCTTAACTTCTTTGTTTCTACTCTGGCCTGTTTTAATTCTTCTATTCTCAGTTTTAGTTTACTAATACATTGTAACAGTTGTCTTATCACAATTATTCCTGCTTTTTCTACACGTTTATTCTTTTGTTTTTGCCACCAGTTCTTCTGACCAGTGGGATCCTCATTTGGATCCCACCCGTCTTTCAGCATCTTGTCGATTAAGCCCTTCCGGTCGATTGCATAGAATCTAGTAAGTGTGCCTTCCTCACCCCAGTCTGATTCTTTCCCCGACGTCATTCTGTGATCCGACTTCTTGGTGGCTTTCCCGCTCTGGCCCCTTCATGCGACTTTAATCCCGTCCCAAGATTTCCCTGTTAATCCGATTTCTTAATTTTAAACACGACCGATCTTTTATCGCAACGACACTGTACCTAGCTTACATTACTTTATGGTTATTTCAAGCGTAATATGCGAAGAGCATACTCACTCTATGTCACAGTGTGTCTCTTTACCGTTTCACAGACTTGTTACGATTTGGATACTCGTTCCGTAGACAGACGAGTAGTCGCCTGGATCACACAATTTCCTGGGTGGTTTCCCCAAACTTACTTACCCATTTGCGTCCTCGTGACCGCTGTCCATCTACGACGCAAAGTATCCTGCCGACTACGCCAAATGTTGTGGGTGAATCCCTACTTAGAACAAGTGAGTCCGCACACAGTCTGTCAAGGGTAAAGAATCAAACAGTTTATTGCAATAACCTAATGGCTGATCAGAGAGTCAGCTAGGGCTCCCTAGCCCATGTACCGACTGACTCGAAGTCTGACTTCAGTGTCCAGTATTTAAGCTTACAAACTACAAGCGCGTGCGTCATTGTTCCATCAACAGACCGCAATATCCTTTTGACATTTACAACTTCTCTAATAATATCGGGACTTTCCAATTAGCTACAAATCAAGCAGAGACGTTATCCTGCTATTTCACACCTTAGCCTGACCGCAAGTCAGCATGTCATATTTCCACAGCCATCTCGAAGGTGTACCTGGCTCTGTGACCAAAACTTCAGATGCTCTTATCTATAGCGAGGTACATTGATCTCGATCTGCAGTTGCTACTACTGTTTGTTGGCCTAATTTTACCTAAACCGTCTGAGTTGTAGTTTCTATAGCTGCATTTAGCTATGTGCAAGCTTGTGTGCGAATTTGCTTTTAGTTTGCTGTTGTCAGGCAAAAATGTCTTGCCTACTCATTCTTACCCATAAAGCCATGCTTCTGCTAAGTGCGATTTCTAAAAATCCACTTCAAAAGGTCATCTTCATATAACATCAGCAACATAAATAATCTATACAATTAGTCTGCATTTTTTATTCAGTCCTGGAATGTGGGCAAGCCCAGCATTTATTGCCCATCCCTAACTGCCCTTGAGAAGGTGGTGGTGAGCCGCCTTCTTGAATCGCTGCAGTCCGCGTGGTGAAGGAACTCCCACAGTGCTGTTAGGGAGGGAGTTCCAGGATTTTGACTCAAACACTGAAGGAACGACCGGTATATTTCCAAGTCGGGATGGTGTGTGACTTGGAGGGGAACGTGGAGGTGGTGGTGTTGTTCCCATGCACCTGCTGCCCTTTTCCTTCTAGGTGGTAGAGGTCGTGGGTTTGGGAGGTGCTGCCGAAGAAGCCTTGGTGAGTTGCTGCAGTGCATCTTGTAGATGGTACACACTGCAGCCACGGTGCGCCGGTGGTGGAGGGAGTGAGTGTTGAAGGTGGTGGATGGGGGGCCAATCAAGCGGCTGCTTTGTCCTGGATGGTGTTGAGCTTCTTGCGTGTTGTTGGAGCTGCACTCATCCAGGCAAGTGGAGAGTATTCCATCACACTCCTGACTTATGCCTTGTAGATGGTGGAAAGGCTTTGGGGAGTCAGGAGGTGAGACACTCACCGCAGAATACCCAGCCTCTGACCTGCTCTTGTTAACACAGTATTTATGTGGCTGGTCCAGTTAAGTTTCTGGTCAATGGTGACCCCCAGGATGTTGATGGTGGGGGATTCGGTGATGGTAATGCTGTTGAATGTCAAGGGGAGGTGGTTAGACTCTCGCTTGTTGGAGATAGTCATTGCCTGGCACTTGTGTGGCCCGAATGTTACTTGCCACTTATCAGTCCAAGCCTGAATGTTGTCCAGGACTTGCTGTATGTGGGCATGGACTGCTCCATTATCTGAGGAGTTGTGAATGGAACTGGACACTGTGCAGTCATCAGCGAACATCCCCACTTCTGGCCTTATGATGGAGGGAAGGTCATTGATGAAGCAACTGAAGATGTCTGGGCCTAGGACACTGCCCTGAGGAACTCCTGCAGCGACGTCCTGGGGCTGAGATGATTGGCCTCCAAAAAACCAGAACCAAAGTTCCTTAAAACAGATTATTTGGTCATTATCGCGTTGCTGTTTGTGGGAACTTGCTGTGTGCAAATTGACTTTTGCCTTTCCTACATTACAACAGTGACTACGCTTCAAAAAGCACAGCAAGCTCCCACAAACAGCAATGACCAGATAATCTTGTTTAGTTATGTTGATTGAGGGATTAATATTGGCCAGACACTGGGGATAACTCCCCTGCTCTTCTTCAAAATACATCCACCTGAGAAGGCAGACAGCGCCTCAGTTTAACATCTCATCTGAAAAATGTCTCTCACAGTGCAGCACTCCCTCAGTACTGGGAGTGTCAGCTTAGATTTTTGTGCTCAACTTGCTGGAGTGGGACTTGAACCCTCATCCTTCATGATGCAGAGGTGAGGGTGCTGGCTGACAGTGTTAAAGGGAGATTTAAGAGATGAGTTCAAAATTGTTAGAGATTTTGATAGAGTAGATGGGGAGAAACTGTTTCTGTTATGTCTATAATGTACTTATGAATGACTCCACGAGGCAATATGTTGTACTCAAACTATAGTGACCCTGGTCCTTTATTCGTAACTCCAGAGTGAGGCACAAGCATGGTGGGCAGCCTTTTTTACTGGGCCCTGCACACCTCTGCAGGTGACCCTCAGGTCTCCCACAATGATCATCTCCAACAAGCGAGAGTCTAACCACCGCCCCTTGACATTCAACAGCATTACCATCGCCGAATCCCCCATCATCAACATCCTGGGGGTCACCATTGACCAGAAACTGACCTGGACCAGCCACATAAATAGTGCCCTCTGGTGGACAGCCTCTGCCACAGGGGCAGGAAACCCCGGTCTCCACCAGTTGCATCCTCTAGTGGTGCCAATATAGTATATACACAGTGTAAATCTTATTGATAGTGCATCAGGTAAACAAGTCTCCATCTTATGCAACTATACAGTGTATAACATTAACCAGAGGGCACAGATTTATGGCATTTGGCAAAGGAACCAGAGGGAACATGCGGACAATGACGGACAGGTAAAGAGCATCTGGTCCATTGAGTCTGCCCCACACAATTGCGATACCGTGTGTATCACAACTTATACACTCCATCCCACCCCAAACCATGTGATCTCCTGGGAGAGGCAAAAAAACAGATAGAAAATCCGGGAAATTCCTCCGACCCATCGAAGCGATCAAAACTAGTCCAGGAGATCACTCTGGCCATTAAATTCCCTGCAGTATCTACCTTGTGTAAGAGTTAATCTCCGCCGCAGCCAGAAACAAGTCTAGCTTTCGCTTGAAGGAATTCAGTGAGTCTGCATCCATCACATCAAATGGCAACTTGTTCCAGAGGTCTAGTATTCTCTGGGAAAAGACCCACCTCCTGACATCTAATCTAGATCTAGCCTTATACAACTTAAATTTGTGCTCCCTGGTCCTGCCTAACCTATTTAATTGAAATAAACAGTCAACTGGAACACTGCCTAATTCCCTTCACTGGGCTCAATTTTGCCCAAAGCCATTTTTTGGCGTACTTGAAGAGTTACGCCCGTTTTTTGGGGCCCAACTATGCCAAAACAAAATCATCCAACTTTCCCTCTTTGAATTGGTGATTTTGGCGCCACCTAGCCTGACATTTAGCTTTGGGGATGGAGCCGAAGATCAGCCTAAAAGATCGGGTTGCCAGGATAACCAGGGACACACCGCGGGCTGAGACTGGGAAGTGAAACATACAACACATTAGGCCAGCTCACAGCAACCTACACAAGCACCTTGCACATTGCAGCAGCTTACCAGCATTAAATTATTAAAGTGTTTATGCCAAAAGTCCATCAGCCCCTCTTCTTGGTGCCAGTTACCGCTGCTAACCTTGGCCGAAATACCTTCCCCATCCTCCCCACCTCTCTCCTCTCTCTCCTCTCCCCCCTCTCTCCCTCTCTCCTCCCTCTCTCCTCCCTCTCTCCCTCTCTCCTCCCTCTCTCCCCCTCTCCCCCCTCTCTCCTTCACCCCCCCTCTCCTTCTCTCCCCCCCACTCTCCTTCTCTCTCCCCCCCTCTCTCCTTCTCCCCCCCTCTTCCTCTCTCCTCTCTCTCCTCTCTCTCCTCTCCCCCCTCTCTCCCTCTCTCCTCCCTCTCTCCTCCCTCTCTCCCCCTCTCCCCCCCTCTCTCCTTCACCCCCCCCTCTCCTTCTCTACCCCCACTCTCCTTCTCTCTCCCCCCCTCTCTCCTTCTCCCCCCCTCTTCCTCTCTCCTCTCTCTCCTCTCTCTCCTCTCCCCCCTCTCTCCCTCTCTCCTCCCTCTCTCCTCCCTCTCTCCCTCTCTCCCCCTCTTCCCCCCTCTCTCCTTCACCCCCCCTCTCCTTCTTTCCCCCCACTCTCCTTCTCTCTCCCCCCCTCTCTCCTTCTCCCCCCACTTCCTCTCTCTCCTCTCTCCTCTCTCCTCTCCCCCTATCCTCTCTCCTCTTCCCCCCCCCCCCGCCCCCGCTCCCCGCCCCTGTCCCGGCCATGGAACTGCATCTACTGCACTGATTCCCTTACCTGTGCTGATTTTGTTAGCTGCCCAGAAGGTTTTTCCAGAGCGGCCACATACGCCGTCCAAAGAAAAATTGGAGTAAGTTGTAGTTGGCCAAACTTGCTTAAATGGCCAGAATTGGCGCGGGTGGCAGGTTACGTCCCCAATGAGGTAAAAAAAAATCATTGCCTAAAAAAAATCTTACCTAAGTGAATCATGCTAGCGCAGGAACTTTGGGGAAACTTGGAGATTTTTTAATTTATCCAAAAAAAACGGTGCGCAGAAAAACAACTGCACAGATAATTGGGAAAAATTGAGCCCATTATCTTATAAACCTCAATCATGTCCCCCCTAAATCTACGCTGCTCTACGGTAAAGAGTCCCAACTCTTTTAGCCTATCTTGATAACTAAGATGCTTTAGACTTGGAATTAGTCTAGTGGCCCTTTCCAGAAGCTCAATATCACCCACCGTGTGAGGAGACCAAAACTGGACACAGTATTCCAAGTGCGGCCTGACTAAGGCCTTGTACTCGGACAAAAAAGTACGCCTCGTCTTATACTCAGTTGTCCTATGGATACACCCTAACACCCTATTTGCTCTAGCTATCGCGACACGGCATTGCTTGAGTACCTTTAAGGATGTATGCGCTAGAATGCCCAAATCTCTTTCTCGCTCCGCCATCTTTAATGCCTTTCCGTGGAGGGTGTATGAATGTTGACATTTGCCCTGCCCACATGCATAACACTGCACTTATTTAAGTTATGCATCATTTTCCAGTCATGAGCCCAGAGTCCCAACACATTAAGATCTGCCTGAATCAGACAAGCCTCTTCTACAGTTCCAGCACTCGCACAGATCTTGGTATCATCTACAAATTTGCAAATTGTATCGTCAACCCCTGAATCCTGGTCATTAATAAAAGTAGTGAAAAGCAACGGTCCCAACACTGATCCCTGTGGGACACCACTGGTGACCGGTCTCCAAACAGATCCAAATCTATCTATAACTACGCTTTGCCTGCATCCTGCCAGCCTGTTCTGTATTCAGCTCAATATATTTCCACCAATGCCAGAGGCTGCGATCTTATAGAGAAGCCTCTTGTGCAGTACCTTGTCAAAAGCATTTTGGAAATCTAAGTAGAATTTGGGGCTGAATTTGGTCAAAGCCTCCACCCGCCCAAGTGCCACTGGTGGCCGCCGATGTACCGGACGGTACTTTGGGCGGGATATTCATGGCCAAGGTCCCTCGAAGGTCGGCAGGCGGCAAATCAATGATGTACAGCATCAATCTGGGCGGCAGCGGGCGGGAGTTCTCATTCTCGGCAGCAGAGACGGATGGAGTCGGGCCCACGGAGGGTCGAAGAGCTGAAAATAAAAATTAGCACCAACAAAAAAAAACATCTGCCCTTCAGGGGACCCCCCCGTCCAGGTAAGTACCTGTGAAGAAATAATTTTAAACATTCCACTTACCTTTTTTACAGGATCTTGATGCTTACCGTCGGGGACAGAGCAGCCTCCACGCCGCGATTCACCGCCAACTCCCGCCGGCTCCCGCCCGCACCAATCTGGCATCTCGGCGAGCGGGAGTCTACTTACGTGCATCGGCCGTCCACTGACGTTGGCGGGTGTTTCCCGGCGGCCCTCCCACGGCAAAAGTGGCACTGGGCGGTTCGAGCAGAGGAATGTCTGTGGCACTGGGCGGCAGTGGGCAGTAAGTTGATCAAAATCGGCCCCAATGTCTACTCGGCTTCCCTCATCCACCAACTTTGTAACTTCTTCAAAAAATACAATTAGATTTATGAGACATGACCTCTTTGTTAAGAAGCTATGTTAGGTGTCCCGAATAAATCCCTCCCTATCCAATATTCATATACTGCATCCCTTATGATTCTTTCAAGCATCTTCCCCATTACTGATGTTAAACTGATGGGCCTATAGTTACCCGGGTCTGTCTTGTCACCTTTTTTTAAAATGGGGACTGCATTAGCCTCCTTCCAATCTGTAGGAACCATTCCAGAGTGCAGTGAGCTATTAAACATACAGGCCAGGGGCTCGCACAGCACATGCCTCATCTCCCGGAGGGGCTCAAACAGCACATGTCCCATCTCCCGGAGGTTGCTCGGGTGGATATCATCGGGCCCAGCTGCTTGATCTATTTCCAAGTTCTCAATTCTTTCTAAAACAATATGCTTATCTATGTTAATGTTACTAGCAGTAAAACTAGTATCATTGGCTTCTAATATTTGAGCATCATCTTCTAGGGTAAAGACCGATGCAAAGTACTCATTTAATATTGCCATCATACCCAGTGAGTCCTTTGTAATCTATCCTTGAACACCCTTCAGTGGCCCAATACCGTCTTTGATAGTTCTCTGACTCTTCACATAATGAAAAAGCTCTTCCCATGACTGCCACACTTGACTACGCTCCTTTTTTCCATTGGTCTTTTTGCTGATCTAATAGCAGCCTTCGTTTTCTTTAGTTGTTCTTTGTATTGGTTTAAATTAAGAGCTGGGATTAAAAATCTAAACTTTCAAAACGTAAAAACTTTTTCTTTTTCTTTTCATATCAGTAGGTAACCTTTGGCATTGTTGCCAAATTAAGTTAATTTAAGTGTTAAGTCATGGCAGGAGAGCCCAGACCCATGTCATGCTCCTCCTGTGCTATGTGGGAAATCAGGGACGCTTCCAGTGTCCCTGACTACTATGTGTGCAGGAAGTGCATGCAGCTGCAGCTCCTGACAGACCGCATTGCAACACTGGAGCTCCGCATTGACTCACTCTGGAGCAACCGCGATGCTGTGGATGTTGTGAATAGTACATTTAGTGAGTTGGTCACACCGCAGGTAAAGATTACACAGGCTGATAGGGAATGGGTGACCAGCAGGAAGAGCAGTGGAAGGAAGGTAATGCAGGGGACCCCTGCGGTCATCTCCCTCCAAAACAGATACACCGCTTTGGGTACTGTTGGGGGGGGTGGCTCATCAGGGGAAGGCAGCAGCAGCCAAGTTCATGGCACCATGGGTGGCTCTGCTGCACAGGAGGGCAGGAAAAAGAGCGGGAAAGCTATAATGATAGGGGATTCTATTGTAAGGGGAATAGATAGGCATTTCTGCGGCCACAAACGAGACTCCAGGATGGTATGTTGCCTCCCTGGTGCAAGGGTCAAGGATGTCTCGGAGCAGCTGCAGGGCATTCTGGAGGGGGAGGGTGAACAGCCAGTTGTCGTGGTACATATAGGTACCAACGATATAGGTAAAAAATGGGATGAGGTCCTACAAGCTGAATTTAGGAAGCTAGGAGTTGAATTAAAAAGTAGGACCTCAAAGGTAGTAATCTCGGGATTGCTACCAGTGCCACTTGCTAGTCAGAGTAGGAATAGCAGGATAGTACAGATGAATACATGGCTTGAGGAGTTCTGCAAAAGGGAGGGATTCAAATTCCTGGGCCATTGGAACCGGTTCTAGGGGAGGTGGGACCAGTACAAACCAAACGGTCTGCACCTGGGCAGGACTGGAACCGATGTCCTCGGGGGAGTGCTTGCTAGTGCTGCTGGGGAGGGGTTAAACTAATATGGCAGGGGGATGGGAACCGATGCAGCTAGGCAGTGGGAAGTAAAAAGGGGGCAGAAGCAAAAGATAGGAAGGAAAAAAGCAAGAGTGGAGGGCAGAGAAATCAAGGGCAAAAATCAAAAAGGGCCACATTACAACATAATTCTAAAAGGACAAAAAGTGTTAAAAAAAAACAAGCATGAAGGCTCTGTGTCTCAATGCGAAGAGCATTCGTAATAAGGTGGATGAATTGGCTGCGCCGATAGCAGTTAACGGATATGATGTGATTGGGATTACAGAGACATGGCTCCAGGGTGACCAAGGCTGAGAACTCAACATTCAGGGGTATTCAATATTCAGGAAGGACAGACAGGAAGGAAAAGGAGGTAGGGTAGCGTTGGTGGTTAAAGACAAAATTAATGCAATAGTAAGAAAGGACATTAGCTTGGATGATGAGGAATCGGTATGGGTAGAGCTGCGGAATACCAAAGGGCAGAAAACACAAGTGGGAGTTGTATACAGACCACCAAACAGTAGTAGTGAGGTGGGGGATGGCATCAAACAGGAAATTAGGGATGCGTGCATTAAAGTACAGCAGTTATCATGGGGGACTTTAATCTACATATGGATTGGGCTAACCAAGCTGGTAGCAATGCAGTGGAGGAGGATTTCCTGGAGTGTTTTAGGGATGGTTTTCTAGACCAATATGTCGAGGAACCAACTGGAGAGCTGGCCATCCTAGACTGGATGTTGTGTAATGAGAGAGGACTAATTGTTGTGCGAGGCCTGCTGGGGAAGAGAGACCATAATATGTTAGAATTGTTTATTAAGATGGAGAGTGTCATGTATTCAACCAGCATTGTAACCCATGTATAAACTGACCTAAGTTGTACACCGTGAGAACGCTGACCACTAGGTGGGAGACACTCCTAACCTGGACCTTCAGGTATAAAAGGGGAAGCTCCACCCACCTTCATCACTTGAGTGCTAAGGAATAAAGTACAGGTCACAGACTGACCTTCTCGGTCAAGCATGGGCCTCGTGTGCATTTATACTGTGTAGTAAGGACGTATCAATGGTGACAAGAAACTGGGATTTAAACCACGCGAGCATGGCCACTAGCAGAACAGACGAGAGGTACTGTGTTAAGGAATGGTTGGGACAGAGATTCAACATTGTTAAAGCATCACACAGTTCTCCAGGCAGACAAGGGCAGTCAGGCATGCCCCAACATGTAGTCGAACCCAGAGGGGGAGTTCGACAGAGACAATGGCAAGCTGAACAGCGATTCACGCCATTGCAAGGGACAATGCGGCCAGTAATGGGGCCATCAACACCTGTTAATGGCGCACTCAAGGACAATAACAGGGGCAGTCAGGGACGATCGACTGGCAAGGGACCTTTTGTTTCAAACCGCAACTCATGCTGGAGGCGTGGAGGCATACATTCAGCCGGAGTTTGCAGTGATGAGCAAAATACCTGCAGAAATTGCAGAAATGGACACTGGGGGAAATCGCTGGAAGCTGAAGTTCAGCGAGTTCATGTGGAGCACGTATACAGTTCATACACCAGGACGCCACCGATAATGATGAAAGTGCTCCTCAATGGCATCCCAGTATCAATGGAGTTAGACACGGGTGCCAGCCAGTCCCTGATGGGTATCAAACAGTTCGAAAAGTTGTGGGCATCCAAGGCCAGGAGGCCAAAATTATTGCCGATTGACGCACAGCTACGGACTTACACAAAGCAGATCATTCCGGTGCTAGGCAGCGCCACGGTAGTCGTGACCCACAAAGATTCGGAGAACAGGTTGCCACTCTGGATTGTCCCAGGGGACGGTCCCGCACTACTGGGGAGGAGTTGGCTTGTGTCATGAACTGGAAATGGGGCGATGTCAATTCAATTTCCTCTGTGGAGCGAGTATCATGCTCACAGGTCCTGGACAAATTTGACTCATTATTTCAACCCAGCATTGGCACTTTCATGGGGGCCAAGGTAGTGATTCACATAAACCTGGACGCCAGGCCAGTACACCACAAGGCCAGAGCGGTGCCGTATGTGATGCAGGAAAAGATATAAGGCGAATTGGACCGCCTGTTGAGGGAAGGCATCATCTCGCCAGTTGAATTCAGTGACTGGGCGAGCCCAATTGTGCCGGTGTTCAAGGCGGATGGGTCGGTCAGGATATGTGGCGATTACAAGGCCACCATCAATCGGGTGTCACTCCAAGACCAGTACCCGCTACCGAGAGCGGAGGACCTCTTTGCGACGCTATCCGGTGGCAAACTTTTTTCAAAATTGGACCTGACCTCAGCTTACATGACCCAGGAGCTGGCGAGTGAGTCGAAGAAGCTGACCACCATCACGACACACAAGGGGTTGTTTGAGTACAACAGATGTCCGTTCGGGATTCGCTCGGCCGCCGCGATCTTCCAACGAAATATGGAAAGCCTCCTCAAGTCGATTCCAGGGACGGTGGTTTTTCAGGATGACATCCTCATTACGGGTTACGATACTGAAGAACACCTCCACAACCTGAAGGAGGTGCTACGCAGACTGGACCGGGTAGGTCTGCGACTGAAAAAGGCGAAGTGCGTCTTCCTAGCTCCAGAGGTAGAATTCCTGGGGATGAGGGCAGCAGCAGACGGGATCAGCCCTACTGCATCCAAGACGGAAGCGATCCAGAGAGCACCCAGACCCCGTAACACGACGGAGCTGCGTTCGTTCCTGGGGCTCCTGAACTATTTTGGTAACTTTCTTCCCAAATTGAGCACGCTGCTAGAGCCGCTACACGTGCTCCTACGCAAAGGTCGCGAATGGGTCTGGGGGAACAGACAGGAAAGGGCTTTTAATAGAGCACGCAATTTGTTATGTTCCAACAATCTGTTAACGCTATATGACCCATGTAAGAAACTTGTGTTAACGTGCGATGCGTCGTCCTATGGTGTCGGGTGTGTGTTGCAGCATGTCAATGCCAAGGGTCAGTTGCAGCCGGTAGCTTATGCCTCCAGGAGTCTGTCCCAGGCAGAAAGGGGCTGCGGGATGATAGAAAAGGAGGCGCTCGCATGTGTATATGCGGTAAAGAAAATGCACTAGTACCTGTTTGGCAGGAAATTTGAGCTGGAGACAGATCACAAACCCCTAACGTCCCTTTTGGCCGACAACACGGCCATAAATGCAAACGCATCGGCCCACAGACAGAGGTGGGCACTCACGTTAGCTGCCTATGACTACACAATTCGGCACAGACCGGGCACCGAAAACTGCGCCGATGCACTCAGCAGGCTCCCACTAGCCACCACTGAGGGGGCTACCGAGCATGGTGCTGAGATGGTCATGGCTGTTGAAGCTTTCGGAAGTGAAGGCTCACCCGTGACAGCCCGTCAGATTAAAGTCTGGACAAATAGAGACCCGCTATTGTCTCTAGTCAAGAAATGTGTCCTGAATGGGGACTGGGCAGCCACGTACAGGGCATGCCCTGAGAAATTTAAACCATTTCACAGGCGCAAGGATGAACTCTCGATTCAGGCCGATTGCCTACTGTGGGGAAACCGCGTAGTCATGCCCCAGATGGGCAGAGAGGTGTTCATCAGAGAACTCCACAATGGGCACCCGGGCATTGTCACGATGAAGGCAATTGCCAGGTCACACGTTTGGTGGCCAGGGATAGACGCAGATCTGGAACTTTGTGTTCGCAGGTGCAACACGTGTGCCCAGCTGGGCCATGCGCCCAGGGAAGCCCCCCTTAGCCCCTGGCCATGGCCCGCCAAGCCTTGGTCATGCATCCATGTGGACTACGCAGGTCCTTTCATGGGGAAAATGTTTTTGGTTGTAGTAGACACCTACTCCAAATGGATCGAGTGTGACATTTTAAATTCAAGCACATCCTCTGCCATGGTAGAAAGTCTACGGGCAATGTTCGCCGCCCACGGTCTACCGGACATCTTGGTCAGCGACAATGGTCCGTGCTTCACAAGCACTCAATTCCAGGACTTCATGGCAGGCAATGGAATTAACCATGTTAGAACGGCACCGTTCAAGCCGGCCTCAAACGGCCAGGCAGAACGATCAGTGCAGATAATCAAACAGGGGATGCTCAGATTCCAAGGGGGTTCCCTACAAACCCACTTATTACGCCTCCTGTTGGCCTATAGATCCCGACCACACTCGCTCACAGGGGTTCCACCCGCAGAGCTACTAATGAAAAGGACGCTCAAAACCTGATTATCCCTTATACACCCCACCATGAAAGAAATTGTCGAGAGCAGGCGCCAGTCACAATATCACTACCATGACAGGAATGCGAGGGCGCGATGTATTGATGTAAATTATCCTGTTTTTGTCCTCAACTACGCTGCAGGGCCCAAATGGCTCGCAGGCACTGTGGTTGCCAAAGAGGGAAATAGGATTCTGGTAGTTAAACTTACCAATGGACAAATCTGCCGCAAACATGTGGATCAAACAAAAAGGAGGTTCAGCAACCCAATAGAAGAAGCAGAGGAAGAACACGATATAGAGTTCACTCCACCATAGGTGACCGAACACCGGAACCAAAGGGAGGAGAGCCCAGTCACTGTGGGCAGTCCGGACAGGCCTGAGGCACTGCAAACAGCAGACACTCAGGCCAGCGCCCAACAACCGGAGCCCCAACTCAGGCGCTCTACAAGGGAGCGTAAACCACCAGAGAGACTCAACCTGTGATCCCAATAAGACTTTGGGGGGGGAGGTGATGTCATGTATTCAACCAGCATTGTAACCCATGTATAAACTGACCTAAGTTGTACACCGTGAGAACACTGACCACTAGGTGGGAGACACTCCTAACCTGGACCTCAGGTATAAAAGGGGAAACTCCACCCACCTTCATCACTTGAGTGCTAAGGAATAAAGGACAGGTCACAGACTGACCTTCTCTCAAGCATGGGCCTCGTGTACATTTATACTGTGTAGTAAGGACGTATCAGAGAGTGACAGAGTTAATTCAGAGACTAGGGTCCTGAACTTAAGGAAAGGTAATTTTGATGGTATGAGACGTGAATTGGCTAGAATAGACTGGAAAATGATACTTAAAGGGTTGACGGTGAATAGGCAATGGCAAACATTTAAAGATCACATGGATGAACTTCAACAATTTTACATTCCTGTCTGGAGTAAAAATAAAAATGGGAAGATAGCGCAACTGTGGCTAACAAGGGAAATTAGGGATAGTGTTAAATCCAAGGAAGAGGCATATAAATTGACCAGAAAAAGCAGCAAACCTGAGGACTGGGAGAAATTTAGAATTCAACAGAGGAGGACAAATGGTTTAATTAGGAGGGGGGAAATAGAGTATGAGAGTAGGCTTGCAGGGAACATAAAAACTGATTGCAAAAGCTTCTATAGATATGTGAAGAGAAAAAGATTAGTGAAGACCAACATAGGGCCTTTGCAGTCAGAATCAGGTGAATTTATAATGAGGAACAAAGAAATGGCAGACCAATTGTACAAATACTTTGGATCTGTCTTCACTAAGGAAGACACAAATAACCTTCTAGGGGTTCGAGGGTCTAGTGAAAAGGAGGAACTGAAGGAAATCATTATTAGTCAGGAAATTGTGTTGGGGAAATTGATGGGATTGAAGGCTGATAAATCCCCAGGGCCTGATAGTCTGCATCCCAGAGTACTTAAGGAAATGGCCCTAGAAATAGTGGATGCATTGGTCATCATTTTCCAACATTCTATCGACTCTGGATCAGTTCCTATGGACTGGAGGGTAGCTAATGTAACACCACTTTTTTTAAAAGGGAGGGAGAGAGAAAGCAGGTAATTATAGACCGGTTAGCCTGACATCGGTGGTGGGGAAAATGTTGGAATCAATTATTAAGGATGAAATAGCAGCGCATTTGGAAAGCAATGACAGGATCGGTCCTAGTCAGCATGGATTTATGAAAGGGAAATCATGCTTGACAAAAATTTTTTGAGGATGTAACTAGTAGAGTGGACAAGAGAGAACCAGTGGATGTGGTGTAGTTGGACTTTAAAAATGCTTTTGACAAGGTCCCACACACGAGATTAATGTGCAAAATTAAAGCACATGGTATTGGGTGTAATGCACTGACGTGGATAGAGAACTGGTTGGCAGACAGGAAGCAGAGAGTTGGGATAAACGGGTCCTTTTCAGAATGGCAGGCAGTGACTAGTGGGGTACCGCAGGGCTCAGTGCTGGGACCCCAGCTATTTACAATATACATCAATGATTTAGATGAAGGAATTGAATGTAATATCTCCAAGTTTGCAGATGACACTAAGCTGGGTTGCAGTGCGAGCTGTGAGGAGGATGCTAGGAGGCTGCAGGGGGACTTGGACAGGTTAGGTGAATGGGCAAATGCATGGCAGATGCAGTATAATGTGGATAAATGTGAGGTTATCCACTTTGGTGGCAAAAACAGGAAGGCAGGTTATTATCTGAATGGTAACAGATTAGTAAAAGGGGAGGTGCAACGAGACCTGGGTGTCATGGTACATCAGTCATTGAAGGTAGGCATGCAGGTACAGCAGGCTGTGAAGAAGGCAAATGGTATGTTGGCCTTCATAGCTAGGGGATTTGAGTATAGGAGCAGGGAGGTCTTACTGCAATTGTACAGGGCCTTGGTGAGGCCTCACCTGGAATATTGTGTTCAGTTTTGGTCTCCTAATCTGAGGAAGGACGTTCTTGCTATTGAGTGAGTGCAACGAAGGTTCACCAGACTGATTCCCAAGATGGCAGCACTGACATATGAGGAGAGACTGGATCAACTAGGCTTATATTCACTAGAATTTAGAAGAATGAGAGGGGATCTCATAGAAACATATAAAATTATGATGGGATTGGACAGGTTAGATGCAGGAAGAATGTTCCCAATATTGGGGAAGTCCAGAACCAGGGGTCACAGTCTAAGGATAAGGGATAAGCCACTTAGGACCGAGATGAGGAGAAACTTCTTCACTTAGAGAGCGGTGAACCTGTGGAATTCTCTACCACAGAAAGTTATTGAGGCCAGTTCGTTACATATATTCAAAAGGGAGTTAGATGTGGCCCTTACGGCTGAAGGTATCAAGAGGTACGGAGAGGAAACAGGAATGAGGTACTGAGGTTGAATGATCAGCCATGATCATATTGAATGGTGGTGCAGGCTTGAAGGGCCGAATGGCCTACTCCTGCACCTATTTTCTATGTTTCTATGTATTCAACCCTCTTTATTTGAGTGTTAAATGTCTTTAATTTATAGAAACACATCTGTTTGCATCTTATTTGTCTTTGTACAGAGCCAGTCAGCCACTTTGGCTTTTTCTTACCACATTTCCTTCTTTTGATTTTGGGTACCTGTTTGTTTACTACATTTTTAATCTTATTCTTAAAAACTTTCCATTTATATTCAACATCAGTCGCACCATCACCGAGGAGGGTTGGCCAATTTACCCGGTCCAAATCTTCTGCCATTTTGGAGAAGTTTGCTCTTCTGAAATCTGGTATGAGTTGCAGGTTCTCGGTACCTTTAGTTCTACTCGCCAATTGGGACCGTATAATGTTGTGATCGCTGTTGCCCAGATGTTCCCCCACATGGAGGCCTGATATGAGGTCAGGCTCACTACTAAACACCAGATCCAATCTATGCTTTTCCCTAGTTACTTCATGAACATGTTTGTTATGTATGCAATAAAGATACAAACTGAGCACTGTTTAACTGAACAAGGTGCAACCTTGGCTCTGCTTTATCACGGCCCAAAGTGCCTGACTCACAAAATGGCTGGCCTTTTATACCAGAGCAGCATCATGTGCGTGCTGCTCAGTGGCCTCCCACAATGACACCATCTGGTGGCTACAAACAGCATGTACATACATGACAATGTTGAGTCAGGAAACAGTTGAGATGAGGAAGATGAGGAGAATTTTTTTACACGGACAACGGTTATGATCTCGAACGCGCTGCCTGAAAGGGCAGTGGAATCAGATTCAATCGTAACTTTCAAAAGGGATTGGATAAATACTTGAAAAGGAAAAATTTGCAGGGCTGTGGGGAAAGAACGGGGGAGTGGGACTAATTGGATAAGCTCTTTCAAAGAGTCGGCACAGGCACGATGGGCCGAATGGTCTCATTCTGCGCCGTAAGATTCTATGATTATATAATGCAGGTTCGGTGTGACCTGAAACATTGGCCGGAATTTTGCTTACCTGGGCGGGTCCAGTGCGGGCGGTGTCCATGGCAGGCCATGACCCCACTGCTGGTTCCATCCCGTTGTTGAAAATGAACTTACCTTAATGGGGCCTATTAAGCCCGCCCAGCGTGTTACCCGGATCAATGAGATGGAGCGGGTGTGGTGACGTCATTCATGATGTGTTTTCAGCCGCGACATTACATTTGAAGGTTAATGTAACATAGTATTGTCAGTGCACTACAGCATTGAAGTGCTGCAAACACTGACAATGCCTCCGCAGAGGCAGAGAGTTGCACCCAGGTTCTCAGATGACTCTCTCCATATGCTTGTGGAGGGAGTGGGAGCATGCAGGGAGGTACTCTTCCCTTCCGATGGGCTGAAGAGATCTCCCCAGGAGGCCCACACAGCCTGGCTGCAGCTTGCAGAGCGGGTCACAATCAGGGAGGGGGTCAGGTGGACCTGGGAGCAATTTCACAAATGTTTCAATGACCTCAGTAAATGAGGAAAGATGAATATAAAGCCACACTCAACTTCATCCCGCTGTGCCACTCATCATATTCCCATCACTCTGCCTTCCCGACCCTACTCCTGCACATCCTTACTCACACCAACTTACATTGCACCTCCACCCATCCCTCTCTCTCTATCGACATTATCACTTCCCCATCTCACTAGCCCTCACGTTAATAGGAATAGATAGGCGTTTCTGCGGCCGCAACCGAGACTCCAGGATGGTATGTTGCCTCCCTGGTGCAAGGGTCAAGGATGTCTCGGAGCGGGTGCAGGACATTCTGAAATGGGAGGGAGAACAGCCAGTTGTCGTGGTGCACATTGGTACCAACGACATAGGCAAAAAAAGGGATGAGGTCCTACGAAACGAATTTAAGGAGCTAGGAGCTAAATTAAAAAGTAGGACCTCAAAAGTAGTAATCTCGGGATTGCTACCAGTGCCACGTGATAGTCAGAGTAGGAATCGCAGGATAGCGCAGATGAATACGTGGCTTGAGCAGTGGTGCAGCAGGGAGGGATTCAAATTCCTGGGGCATTGGGACCGGTTCTGGGGGAGGTGGGACCAGTACAAACCGGACGGTCTGCACCTGGGCAGGACTGGAACCAATGTCCTCGGGGGAGTGTTTGCTAGTGCTGTTGGGGAGGATTTAAACTAATATGGCAGGGGGATGGGAACCAATGCAGGGAGACAGAGGGAAACAAAAAGGAGCCAAAAGCAAAAGACAGAAAGGAGATGAGGAAAAGTGTAGGGCAGAGAAACCCAAGGCAAAGAACAAAAAGGGCCACTGTACAGCAAAATTCTAAAAGGACAAAGGGTGTTAATAAAACAAGCCTGAAGGCTTTGTGTCTTAATGCAAGGAGTATCCGCAATAAGGTGGATGAATTAATTGTGCAAATAGATGTTAACAAATATGATGTGATTGGGATTACGGAGACGTGGCTCCAGGATGATCAGGGCTGGGAACTCAACATTCAGGGGTATTCAACATTCAGGAAGGATAGAATAAAAGGAAAAGGAGGTGGGGTAGCATTGCTGGTTAAAGAGGAGATTAATGCAATAGATAGGAAAGACATTAGCTTGGATGATGTGGAATCTATATGGGTAGAGCTGCAGAACACCAAAGGGCAAAAAACGTTAGTAGGAGTTGTGTACAGACCTCCAAACAGTAATAGGGATGTTGGGGAGGGCATCAAACAGGAAATTAGGGGTGCATGCAATAAAGGTGTAGCAGTTATAATGGGTGACTTTAATATGCACATAGATTGGGCTAGCCAAACTGGAAGCAATACGGTGGAGGAGGATTTCCTGGAGTGCATAAGGGATGGTTTTCTAGACCAATATGTTGAGGAACCAACTAGGGGGGAGGCCATCTTAGACTGGGTGTTGTGTAATGAGAGAGGATTAATTAGCAATCTCATTGTGCGAGGCCCCTTGGGGAAGAGTGACCATAATATGGTGGAATTCTGCATTAGGATGGAGAATGAAACAGTAAATTCAGAGACCATGGTCCAGAACTTAAAGAAGGGTAACTTTGAAGGTATGAGGCGAGAATTGGCTAGGATAGATTGGCGAATGATACTTAGGGGGTTGACTGTGGATGGGCAATGGCAGACATTTAGAGACCGCATGGATGAAGTACAACAATTGTACATTCCTGTCTGGCGTAAAAATAAAAAGGGGAAGGTGGCTCAACCGTGGCTATCTAGGGAAATCAGGGATAGTATTAAAGCCAAGGAAGTGGCATACAAATTGGCCAGAAATAGCAGCGAACCTGGGGACTGGGAGAAATTTAGAACTCAGCAGAGGAGGACAAAGGGTTTGATTAGGACAGGGAAAATGGAGTACGAGAAGAAGCTTGCAGGGAACATTAAGGCGGATTGCAAAAGTTTCTATAGGTATGTAAAGAGAAAAAGGTTGGTGAAGACAAACGTAGGTCCCCTGCAGTCAGAATCAGGGGAAGTCATAACGGGGAACAAAGAAATGGCGGATCAATTGAACAAGTACTTTGGTTCGGTATTCACTAAGGAGGATACAAACAACCTTCCGGATATAAAAGGGGTCAGAGGGTCTAGTAAGGAAGAGGAACTGAGGGAAATCTTTATTAGTCGGGAAATTGTGTTGGGGAAATTGATGGGATTGAAGGCAGATAAATCCCCAGGGCCTGATGGCCTGCATCCTAGAGTACTTAAGGAGGTGGCCTTGGAAATAGCGGATGCATTGACAATCATTTTCCAACATTCCATTGACTCTGGATCAGTTCCTATGGAGTGGAGGGTAGCCAATGTAACCCCACTTTTTAAAAAAGGAGGGAGAGAGAAAACAGGGAATTATAGACCGGTCAGCCTGACCTCAGTAGTGGGTAAAATGATGGAATCAATTATTAAGGATGTCATAGCAGTGCATCTGGAAAATGGTGACATGATAGGTCCAAGTCAGCATGGATTTGTGAAAGGGAAATCATGCTTGACAAATCTTCTGGAATTTTTTGAGGATGTTTCCAGTAAAGTGGACAAAGGAGAACCAGTTGATGTGGTATATTTGGACTTTCAGAAGGCTTTCGACAAGGTCCCACACAAGAGATTAATGTGCAAAGTTAAAGCACATGGGATTGGGGGTAGTGTGCTGACGTGGATTGAGAACTGGTTGTCAGACAGGAAGCAAAGAGTAGGAGTAAACGGGTACTTTTCAGAATGGCAGGCAGTGACTAGTGGAGTGCCGCAAGGTTCTGTGCTGGGGCCCCAGCTGTTTACATTGTACATTAATGATTTAGACGAGGGGATTAAATGCAGTATCTCCAAATTTGCGGATGATACTAAGTTGGGTGGCAGTGTGAGCTGCGAGGAGGATGCTATTAGGCTGCAGAGTGACTTGGATAGGTTAGGTGAGTGGGCAAATGCATGGCAGATGAAGTATAATGTGGATAAATGTGAGGTTATCCACTTTGGTGGTAAAAACAGAGAGACAGACTATTATCTGAATGGTGACAGATTAGGAAAAGGGAAGGTGCAACGAGACCTGGGTGTCATGGTACATCAGTCATTGAAGGTTGGCATGCAGGTACAGCAGGCGGTTAAGAAAGCAAATGGCATGTTGGCCTTCATAGCGAGGGGATTTGAATACAGGGGCAGGGAGGTGTTGCTACAGTTGTACAGAACCTTGGTGAGGCCACACCTGGAGTATTGTGTACAGTTTTGGTCTCCTAACTTGAGGAAGGACATTCTTGCTATTGAGGGAGTGCAGCGAAGGTTCACCAGACTGATTCCCGGGATGGCGGGACTGACCTATCAAGAAAGATTGGATCAATTGGGCTTGTATTCACTGGAGTTCAGAAGAATGAGAGGGGACCTCATAGAAACGTTTAAAATTCTGACGGGTTTAGACAGGTTAGATGCAGAAAGAATGTTCCCAATGTTGGGGAAGTCCAGAACCAGGGGTCACAGTCTGAGGATAAGGGGTAAGCCATTTAGGACCGAGATGAGGAGAAACTTCTTCACCCAGAGAGTGGTGAACCTGTGGAATTCTCTACCACAGAAAGTAGTTGAGGCCAATTCACTAAATATATTCAAAAGGGAGTTAGATGAAGTCCTTACTACTCGGGGGATCAAGGGTTATGGCGAGAAAGCAGGAAGGGGGTACTGAAGTTTCATGTTCAGCCATGAACTCATTGAATGGCGGTGCAGGCTAGAAGGGCTGAATGGCCTGCTCCTGCACCTATTTTCTATGTTTCTATGTTTCTATGTTTCTAAACATCATCATAGGCAGTCCCTTGAAATGAGGATGACTTGCTTCCACGCCAAAAAGGGATGAGTTCACAGGTGTTAAGGACCTAATATTCCAGATCCCGAACTACATGTTGAAGGGGTGGAAGATGCCTGTGCGTGGATTTTTTTAACGTGGGGTGGCCGTTGCACACCAGCCACCACACGGGCTTGACAGAGCTAGGCCTTGGTCCAGTGGCAAGGGTTACCCAGGACTAACCGGAGACCAGCTCTGCTGCACGGACCGAGCATGCACGCATAGGCCCCTGGGCCTTCGCCTCTTCTGGGCCCCAGATTCATGCCTCTCCTGGGCTCCGATCACATCCCTCTACGGACTCTTGTCACTCCTTCGCCCCTCCTGCTGTACCTGCCCGCACTACAATCAGCGGCCTGGCTTCGTAACTGTCGCCCTCCTGCAGCAGTACGTGCTGCTCCCTGCAGTGGTATGCCACCACACGCTGCTCCCTCCAATGGCCCCGGCCTGTTGATGGTCTTGCAGGCCGGGGCCATGCCGATTTCCAACTAACAACACACAAGGATAGCTAATTTGGGTGTCTTATTTCTGTCAATATGATGTCAAAAATAAAAATGTATATTTTCAACACTTGGTCAGATTTGTGTGCACCCTTGGAAGTGTCTTAGTGAGTTGTAGTGAATGGTGAGACATAATGGTACCCCCGCAATGGTGCCGAGTGTGAAAGGAATAGGTTGGTCATTGTAGGGATGCTTTATGGAGCTGGTGTGGGGTGGTGCCAACCTGGCGCATCATGTGGCAGCCAGGGTGTACAGCGTCAAGTTAACTAAATCTGGCCAAAATGAGGTCATCCCTGGCCTTCCAGGCAACAATGTGGTCAGGTGCTGATGCCCTGTGTCCTGTGCAGCATCAGGTGATTGCGGAGAAGGTTCGTGGTATTGTTGGTGCTGCTGGTGTGCCTGGTGCTGCTGGTGTTGGGGCTGATCGTGATCTGATTCTGAGGACCAAGGAGAGACTATGCTCAACTCACCGCCCACAGCTGCCAATATTCGTCTGGAAGATTTGCCCAGTGCCACGTTGGAGGTGGCCTGGAGCGGGCGGGAGGGGAGAGTCGCTGGGAACCGCCTGCCGACGTCAGCGGACGGCCGAGTGGGGCAACTGAGCTCCCGCCCGCCGAGCTCCTAGATTCCTGCAGGCGGGAGTCGGCGGCAGAACGGGGAAGCACCGTTGGCTGTAGGCTGGTCTGTCCCCGACAGTAAGTCCCGATGGGGTCCCCTAAAGGTTTTCCGACAGTTTAAAAAAAATGTTCCTGATGATTTTTATTTTTAGGTCTCTGACCCTCCGTGGGCCTGACTCCATCCTCGGCAGCACTTAGGTGGTAAGCGCCTCTACCGCCGAGAAACATAGAAACATAGAAACATCGAAAGTAGGTGCAGGAGTAGGCCATTCGGCCCTTCGAGCCTGCACCACCATTCAATATGATCATGGCTGATCATTCACCTCAGTACCCCATTCCTGCTTTCTCTCCATACCCCTTGATCCCTTTAGCCACAAGGGCCACATCTAACTCCCTTTTGAATATATCTAACGAACTGGCCTCAACAACTTTCTGCGGTAGAGAATTCCACAGGTTCACAATTCTCTGAGTGAAGAAGTTTCTCCTCATCTCAGTCCTAAATGACTTACCCCTTATCCTTAGACTGTGACCCCTGGTTCTGGACTTCCCCAACATCGGGAACATCCTTCCTGCATCTAACCTGTCCAATCCCATCAGAGTTTTATATGTTTCTATGAGATCCCCTCTCATTCTTCTAAATTCCAGTGAATATAAGCCTAGTCGATCCAGTCTTTCTTCATATGTCAGTCCTGCTGTCCCAGGAATCAGTCTGGTGAACCTTCGCTGCAGTCCCTCAATAGCAAGAATGTCCTTCCTCAGATTAGGAGACCAAAACTGTACACAATTCTCAAGGTATGGTCTCACCAAGGCCCTGTACAACTGTAGTAACACCTCCCTGCCCCTGTACTCAAATCCCCTCGCTATGAAGGCCAGCATGCCATTTGCTTTCTTAACCGCCTGCTGTACCTGCATGCCAACCTTCAATGACTGATGTACCATGACACCCAGGTCTCGTTGCACCTCCCCTTTTACTAATCTGTCACCATTCAGATAATAACCTGCCTTTCTGTTTTTGCCACCAAAGTGGATAACCTCCCTCTTATCCACATTATACTGCATCTGCCATGCATTTTCCCATTCACCTAACCTGTCCAAATCGCCCTGCAGCCTCCGAGCATCCTCCTCGCAGCTCGCACCGCCACCCAGCTTAGTATCATCTGCAAACTTGGAGATATTACATTCAATTCCTTTGTCTAAATCATTAATATATATTGTAAATAGCTGGGGTCCCAGCACTGAGCCCTGCGGCACCTCACTAGTCACTGCCTGCCATTCTGAAAAGGACCCGTTTATTCCCACTCTTTGCTTCCTGTCTGCCAACCAGTTCTCTGGCAGAGACCCCTTACAGAGAGCCCTTGCTCTTGCAGAGAGCTATCACGGGCTCGACGGGCTGAATGACCTCCTTCTATGCTGTAACCATTCTAAGATTAGTCTCTGGAGTGGGACTTGAACCCACAACCTTCAGAATCAAGAGTGCTACAAACTGAGCCAGGGCTGACACCTATATAATGAAAATTGTATATTATAATTGTAACTGATTAGTTTAAATATTATGGGCCGGTATGTGCGGTGGGTAATAACAGCGTTCACCATTATTACCCCCATGAACTTGATCCCAACTCGAGGACATAGCGCGTGCACATCCTACCGCAGAAATCCTGAAGTTGCGGTCAGTCATTCACTGTTCCGACACTGGCTGCACTGTGCCACATCCAGCCCACCAGCCCTCTCCCACACCCCCACCATAGCCGGCCATCGTGTAATCAGGGAAACTGGTGAACACATGGGCACTTCTGCAGTAATATCATTGTTAAATACCCCATTAACTGTTAAGCCTTGTTCGAATAGGTGTAACTGGGGTTTTAACAGTGCATTGACTGCTGAACCAACGTTCTGGCCCTGAGAAACAAATTTTTATATTTGTGGATATGTCAAATTTCTCCATTATTGTTGTATATGGAGAAAGAGTCAGACTGAACACTGTGAGCTCAAAGTCTTTTATTGCAGGTCTCCAGAGTGCCTCTCCAACCTGTGAAGCCTCCTTAAATACCTGTGCTCCCAAAGGATTATGGGATCCCTTGGGACTACGGGGAATGAGCCCTCTGGTGGCTGTACAGAGTAAATACAACAATATAACTTCGGATAAAAATTACAATTTTATATTTTTTATTTTAAAAAAAAGTTTGTTCATGATATTTCAGGTTCTACAGTATCCCCATGTAAGAGCCCATAACTTTGTTTCACTCTCTGTAGCAATTTTTAAAGGATGCGACTGCTGCCAATGAACCGGAAGCAGATTGTGCATGCACGCTGACAGTTCGTCAGGGGGCCGGGTTCGTTGAAACAAATTTAAATTATGGAAGATATTGGAAAAATGCCAGGAGAGATCGGGGCTGTGAGGAAAAATGTCAGGAAGCTGGAGCACTTCTCAGACCCTCCGTCTGTTGTGGTGAAAGTTATTTTATAAATTTGGGAACTGACACTTATATGCAGAATGCTTCTGCGCAGATTACGGTAGCTTCTGGTTCGTTGGCAGGAGTCACTCTGTTTCTGGATCGTTGGCAGGAGTCACTCCGTTTTAAGTCCGGATTAAAGCAGCTTCTCATTTCCGGGATTAGAAACATAGAAAATAGGTGCAGGAGCAGGTCATTCGGCCCTTCGAGCCTGCACCACCATTCAATAAGATCATGGCTGATCATGCAACTTCCTGCTTTCTCTCCATACCCCTTGATCCCTTTAGCTGTAAGGGCCACATCTAATTCCCTTTTGAATATATCTAACAAATTGGCCTCAATAACTTTCTGTGATAGAGAATTCCACAGGTTAACCACTCTCTGAGTGAAGAAGTTTCTCCTCATCTTGGTCCTAAATGGCTTACCCCTTATCCTTAGATTGTGACCCCTGGTTCTGGAACTCCCTAGCAACCGGAACATTCTTCCTGCCTCTAACCTGTCCAATACGATCAGAATTTTATATGTTTCTATGAGATCCCCTCTCATTCTTCTAAACTTCAAAAGTCCAGTCTCTCCTCATATGTCAGTCCAGCCATCCCTGGAATCAGTCTGGTGAACCATCACTGTACTCCATCAATAGCAAGAACGTCCTTCCTCAGATTAGGAGACCAAAACTGAACACAATATTCCAGGTGAGGCCTCACCAAGGCCCTGTACAACTGCAGTGAGACCTCCCTGCTCCTATACTCAAATCCACTAGCTATGAAGGCCAACATGCCATTTGCCTTCTTTACCGCCTGCTGTACCTGCATGCCAACTTTCAATGACTGATGAACCATGACACCCAGATCTCGTTGCAACTCCCCTTTTCCTAATCTGTCACCATTCAGATAATATTCTGTCTTCCTGTTTTTGCCACCAAAGTGGATAACCTCACTTTTATCCACATTATACTGCATCTGCCATGCATTTGCCCACTCACCTAACCTGTCCAAGTCACCCTGCAGCCTCTTAGCATCCTCCTCACAGCTCACACCGACAACCAGCTTAGTGTCATCTGCAAACTTGGAGATATTACACTCAATTCCTTCATCTAAATCATTAATGTATATTGTAAATAGCTGGGGTCCCAGCACTGAACCCTGAGGCACCTCACTGGTCACTGCCTGCCATTCTGAAAAGGACCCATTTATCCCGACTCTCTGCTTCCTGTCTGCCAACCAGTTCTCTATCCATGTCAGTACATTACCCCCAATACCATGTGCTTTGATTTTGCACATCAATCTCTTATGTGGGACCTTGTCAAAGGCCTTTTGAAAGTCCAAATACACCACATCCACTGGTTCTCCCTTGTCCACTCTACTAGTTACATTCTCAAAAAATTCTAGAAGATTGGACAAGCATGATTTCCCCTTCATAAATCCATGCTGACTTGGACCGATCCTGTCAATGCTTTCCAAGTGCTCTGCTATTTGATCCTTAATAATAGATTCCAACATTTTCCCCACTATTGATGTCAGGCTAACCGGTCTATAATTACCCGTTTTCTCTCTCCCTACTTTTTAAAAAAGTGGTGTTACATTAGCTACCCTCTAGTCCACTGTTGGAAAATGATCACCAATGCATCCACTATTTCAAGGCCACCTACTTAAGTACACTGGGATGCAGACAATCAGGCCCCGGGGATTTATCGGCCTTCAATCCCATCAATTTCCCCAACACAACTTCCCGCTTAATAAGGATATCCTTCAGTTCCTCCTTCCCACTAGACCCTCGGTCCCCTAGTACATCCGGAAGGTCATTTGTGTCTTCCTTCGTGAAGACAGAACCAAAGTATTTGTTCAATTAGTCTGCCATTTTGTTGTTCCCCATTATTAATTCACCTGAGTCTGACTGCAAGGGGCCTATGTTTGTTTTCACTAATCTTTTTCTCTTCACATATCTATAGAAGCTTTTGCAATCAGTTTTTATGTTCCCTGCAAGCTTCTTCTCGTACTCTATTTTCCCTCTCTTAATTAAACTCTTTGTCCTCCTCTACTGGATTCTAAATTCTCCCAGTCCTCAGGTTTGCTACTTTTTCTGGCCAATTTATATACCTCTTCCTTCGATCTAACACTATCCTTAATTTCCCTTGTTAGCCATGGTTGAGTCACCTTCCCTGTTTAATTTTTACTCCAGACAGGGATGTACAACTGTTGAAGTTCTTCTATGTGATCTATAAATGTTTGCCATTGCCTATCCACCGTCAACCCTTTAAGTATCATTTGCCAGTCTATTCTAGCCAATTCACGCCTCATGCCATCGAAGTTAGCTTTCCTTAAGTTTAGGACCCTAGTCTCTGAATTAACTGTGTCACTCTCAATCTTAATAAAGAAGGTTAGACCACACTTGGAGTACTGCGTGCAGTTCTGGTCACCATATTATAAACAGGATGTCGAGGCACTGGAGAGGGTGCCGAGAAGATTTCCAAGGACGATACCAAAAATGCAAAGGTATAACCTATCGGGAAAGGATGGGTCTTTTGAAAAAAGAAGGCTGAGGGGTGATCTAATAGAGATCTTTAAAATTATGAGAGGTTTTGATCGAGTGGATACAGAGAGAATGTAGAGGCCATCAATATAAGATAGTCACCAAGAAATCCAACGGGGAATTCAGAAGAAACTTCTTTACCCAGAGACTGGTGAGAATGTGGAACTCACTACCACAGGGAGTGGTTGAGGCGAATAGTATCGATGCATTTAAGGGGAGGTTGGACAAGCAAATGGTGGAGAAGGGAATAGAGGGTTTCGTTGATAGATTTAGATGAGGAAAGATGGGGGAAGGCTCGAGTGGAACATAAACGCCGGCATGGACTGGCTGGGCCGAAGGGCCTGTTTCTTTGCCATATTTATCCAATATTTATCCCTCAAACAACATTACTAAGAAACAGATTATCTGGTCATTATCATATTGCTGCCTGCGGAAGCTTGCTTTGCGCAACTTGACTGCTGAATTGCCCTACGTTACAACAGTGACTACACACTTACACTTTCCAGGAAGGGTTACTGGATAGTGAACAGGGTTGGGAGCTCTGACTGATTTCGCAGCTCCAGTAAAATGTTACTGAGGCAATTCTAGAATCCTCCCTTTACTGGCGCTCATCTCAGCACGGACTGTGGGACAGAAGCTGGGATCTTTCTGGTTCGTGTGCCTCAGTACCACATCCAGGCATGACTTCACAGCACTGTGAACAGTTCTGGTCTCCATTTTACAAAAAAAAGGTTATAGAGGCACTGTGGAAGGTGCAAAAAAGATTTACAAGGATGATACCAGAACTGAGCGGTTATACCTATCAGGGAAGGATGAACAGACTGGGGCTTTTTTCTCTAGAAAAGAGAAGGCTGGGGGGGTGACCTGATATAGTGGTCTTTAAGATTATGAAGGGGTTTGATAGGCTAGATGTAGAGAAGATGTTTCCACTTGTGGGGGAGACCAGAACTAGGGGCCATCAATATAAGATAGTCACTAATAAATCCAATGGGGAATTCAGAAGAAACATCTTTACCCTGAGAGTGGTGAGAATGTGGAACTCGCTGCCACAGGGAGTGGTTGAGGCGAATAACATAGATGTTTTAAAGGGGAAGCTGTATAACCACATAAGGGAGAAAGGAATAAAAGGTTAACCAACGCCTCGATTTCAGAATTCTCATCCTTATTTTCAAATCCCTCCACTGCCTCGCCCCTCCCTATCTCTGTAACCTCCTCCAGCCCCAGAACCCCCCCGAGATGCCTGCGCTCCTCTAATTCTGCCCTCCTGAGCATCCCTAATTGTAATCACTCAACCATCGGTGGACGTGCCTTCTGTTGCCTGGGCCCCAAGCTCTGGAACTCCTTCCCTAAACCTCTCCACCTCTCGACCTCTCTTTCCTCCTTCAAGGAGCTCCTTAAAACCTACCTCTTTGAACAAGCTTTTGGTCACCTGCCCTAATTTCTACAAATGCAATGCAGTGTCAATTTTTAAAATCTCATAATACTCCTGTGAAGCGCCTTGAGACATTTTACTATGTTAAAGGCGCTATATAAATACACGTTGTTGTTGATACATTGGTAGAGTGAGATGAAGGAGGGTGTAAGGAGGCTCAGGGTGAACACCAGCCTGGACCAGTTGGCCTGTTTCTGTGCCATACATTCTATGTAACTAGATGCATCAATAATCATGTTCAATCCTGACTTCTGTCAGATCGAATCTGGAACATTGTGTGTTATCTGGTTACTGAATTATAGCAAGGGATCATTATCTTTCAGAGGGTACACAGGTGGGGGACAGAAATAATTCATGGCATCAGAAATTTAAATTTAGGAAAGATTAAGTTGGACAGCTTTTCTTCAAAGACTTTTAAGGTGAGTTAATTGAAGTTTTAAAGCTATTGGGATTTACAATCCAGGCAAACTGTGATGAAGGGCATCACAGTTATGTAAAAGTTATGTAACTTATCAACTGTGGAGCTGTAAATCTGATTATGAGTGGAGTTTTACCCCAGGGTATCTGGGAACCTGTTAATCATCAGAGCAAGTGGAGGACAGGTAACATTGTGTCAGCCGTGGCTCAGTGGGTAGCACTCTATCTCACCTCTGAGTCAGAGGTTGTGGGTTTAAGTCCCCACTTCAGAGCCTTGAGCACAAAAATCTAGGTTGACACTCCAGTGCAGTGCTGAGGGAGTGCTGCACTCTCGGAGGTGCTGTCTTTTGGATGAGACGTTAAACCGAGGCCCCGTCTGCTCTCTCAGGTGGACTTAAAAGATCCCATGAGCACTATTTCGAAGAAGAGCAGGGGAGTTATCCCAGTGTCCTGGCCAATATTTATCCCTCAATCAACATCACTAAAAAACAGATTATCTGGTCATTATCACATTGCTGTGTGTGGGAGCTTGCTGTGCTCAAATTAGCTGCCGCGTTTCCCACATTACATCAGTGACTACACTTCAAAAAGTACTTCATTGGCGTTAAGTGATTTGTAACATCCGGTGGTCGTGAAAGGCGCCATATAAATGCAAATCTTTCTTTCTGTCAGTTCCTCGACCAACATTATGCTTCACTCAGGTCTAGTAGTCCTCTGATCTCTATCTCGTGCAGGATCTAAACCTCCTGCTCCGCGGCCTGAGGAGTGTGGGTTACCATTCGCAGCATTTCTCCTGTTCTCTCCAGCTGGGGAGTGACGGCCAAGGGGTGGCAATGGAGGTGGAGCCATCCCAGCATTCACAGCGGCAGTGAAAGGCCTCTGTGGAAAAGGCTCGCTCGCCCATTGTTAATAAGGGGCTTTCACAAACCCGATGAATGCTGGGACAGACCGACCTCCATAGCTGCGCGGAGCAGGCAGCCAGGAGAACTGTAACGAGCAAAAGAAAAATAATTTTTTTTTTAAAAAGGGAGATCGAGAAAAATGACAAAAGATACAGGGAAAGGAGACAAAGAAAGAGAAGAGGAGAAGATATTACTGTCACCTGACCATCTCCTTTGGTTCCTGTGACAGGCAGCGCTGTCCGGAGTGGACAGAAAATGTCCAATATTGACTTTCTTTCCCCAACTCCTGTCTGAGGCTGAACCAGACTGTTCGCAACCTAGGCGTCATATTTGAACCTGAAGTTAGCTTTTGACCACATATCTGCAGCATAACTAAGACCGCCTATTCCCACTTCCGTAACATCGCCTGTCTCCGTCCTTGCCTCAGCTCATCTGCTGCTGAAATTCTCATCCGTGCCTTTGTTACCTCTAGACTTAACTATTCCAATGCACTCCTGGCTGGCCTCCCACATACGTAAACCAGAGGTGATCCAAAACTCGGCAGCCCGTGTCCTAACTCGCACCAAGTCCCGCTCACCCATCACCCCCTGTGCTCGCTGACTCCCGGTTAAGCAACGCCTCGATTGCAAAATTCTCTTCATTGTTTTCAAATCTCACCGTGGGCTCGCCCCTCCCTATCGCTGTAATCTTCTTCAGCCCCACAACCCCACCCACAGAGATGTCTGCGCTCCTCTAATTTTGCCCTCTTGAGCATCCCTGATTATAATCGCTCAACCATCGGTGGCCGTGCCTTCTGTTGCCTGGGCCCCAAGCTCTGGAACCCACTCCCTAAACCTCTCAGCTTCCCTACCTCTCTTTCCTCCTTCAAGACACTCCTTAAAACATACCCCTTTGACCAAGCTTTTGGTCACCTCAGCTAATTTCTCCTTATGGGGCTCGGTGTTAAATTTTGTTTTATCTCATAATACTCCTGTGAAGCGCCTTGGGATGTTTCACTATGTTAAAGGCGCTATATAAATACAAGTTGTTGATTAATGCAGAATTGAACTCAGCATCCTGTAACCTGATCATTACCCCACTCCCATAAACTACATTGTGAGGCATCAGTCTCGGGGCAGTGCTAAACACTTTCAAAAGCTTTAGGCCCCAGTCCACAGATTTGAATCCCATAATCTAGGCTGACACTCCAGTGCAGTGCTGCGGGACTGCTGCACTGTCGGAGGTGCCGTCTTGCAGATGAGATTAAACCAAGTGGACATACTATTCCACATGGACCATGTTTACTGTTTGGACCTGTTCCATAATGTTGTGTTGTGTTAATGGAACAAATAATGGAAATGATTCTTCTTTAGTTCAAAAAGTTGTGTTAAAAATGGAACAAATAATGGAAATGATTCAGTTATAATTTAAAATATATTTTATTCAAAAGTTTAACAGTTTAACACGTTGCTTAGCAGGAACGTGTTTGTACTTAGCTTAACTTGAATAAAAATATTCTTGTATCAAACTTTAAGGTTTTCAGTTAAGATCACTTACAAACTTTAAGATCACTTAGAAACTTTAAGATCACTTACAAACTTTAAGATCACTTAGAAACTTTAAGATCACTTACAAACTTTCAAACTTGAAAATTTACATAACTTACAAAAAACTTTTAATGTGAGAACAGTAACAACAGTAACAAAAATAATAACAACAACCACAACAAAAGCAGCAAAGAAAGGCTTCACTTACCTCTCCTATACATTATTCTAAGACCGCCCACTGCACTTGGACTTGTTGAATCCACCCTTGCCCTGTAAGATTCAACAAAAACATCGGCGTGAACTTTTGGACTTGTAAGTTTTGAACTTTGCTGGGACATATTCACTGTACAGCAGAAGAGCTGACCTGGAGCAGGCCCAAACATGTTTAAGTTGAATACACATCAACTGGGTAGGAACGAGAATGGCTGAAAGCAGGAACATCATGGTTGATGATGAGTGCCCTTTGTCATTGAATGTGAACCCAACAGTGAGACATTAAGTAAAGTGGCCTGGGTTTCAGGCCATCGAAAGACAAAGGAAAGCTATTTTGACCACAGATTCATCGGAGCCACCCATCAAGGGACAGCCCAGTTTGACAAAGGGGCAGGCAAAGACTTGATTTTTGCTTTTCAGTTGGACAGCCTCAGGCGGGAAGGACAGTAGGATTTTAGGCAGTCTTGCAAGGATAAGAACGGCAGTTGGAAGCCACCTCTCTCTCTCCCCTCTTCTGCGCCTGCTTGCAACGCACAAGGACTGAGCACTCCATCTGGAACGGAGAGAAGAAACCACCATCTATGAGCCAAGAGAGCCTTGCTACTTCGACTGGGAGGGTGATCTTGAGACTGGACTTGAATACCATTGTTTGGTACGGACCCAGAAGATACCGCTCATCGGGAGAAGCAGCGAGTAAACCAGAGGGGTAAATGGTGAGCATTTATCCCAGCCCCCGCATCTTTAAGACCACCGCATAGTGTGAAAGGGTGTCGTGTGTCCCAACCAAGCTTCAGGGATTTTCAGGGGAGGTGTTTTAGACATGCTTACTTCATGTTAGGGGCATGTTTAGACAGGCCACACTGTGTATTGTACTGCATTTGCTTATTTTACACAACAGTGTGTGTGTGGTTTTACTGGATGCAGGTGTGTGTTTTAACTTTAATAAAGCATTGCCGGTTGAGAACGAGGTATTTGTCCATGACTCGTTCATCTGTTCCGTACAGCAATAATTCCCAGCGTTAGAACTATTGTAAAGTGGGGGTGCTTCGAAAACACCTAAGAGAAACATAGAAACATAGAAACATAGAAAATAGGTGCAGGAGTAGGCCATTCGGCCATTCAAGCCTGCACCACCATTCAATAAGATCATGGCTGATCATTCACCTCAGTACCCCTTTCCTGCTTTCTCTCCATACCCCTTGATCCCTTTAGCCGTAAGGGCCATATCTAACTCCCTCTTGAATATATCCAATGAACTGGCATCAACAACTCTCTGCGATAGGGAATTCCACAGGTTAATAACTCTCTGAGTGAAGAAGTTGCTCCTCATCTTGGTCCTAAATGGCTTACCCCTTATCCTTAGACTGTGTCCCCTGGTTCTGGACTTACCCAACATCGGCAACATTCTTCCTGCATCTAACCTGTCCAGTCCCGTCAGAATTTTATATGTTTCTATGAGATCCTTTCTTATCCTTCTAAACTCCAGTGAATACAGGCCCAGTCGATCCAGTCTCTCCTCATATATCAGTCCAGCCATCCCTGGAATCAGTCTGGTGAACCTTCGCTACACTCCCTCAATAGCAAGAACATCCTTCCTCAGATTAGGAGACCAAAACTGAACACAATAATCCAGGCGAGGCCTCACCAAGGCCCCATAAAACTGCAGTAAGACCTCCCTGCTCCTATACTCAAATCGCCTAGCTATGAAGGCCAACATACCATTTGCCTTCTTCACCGCCTGCTGTACCTGCATGCCAACTTTCAATGACTGATGAACCATGACCCCCAGGTCTCGTTGCACCTCCCCTTTTCCTAATCTGCCACCATTCAGATAATATTCTGTCTTTGTGTTTTTGCCACCAAAGTGGATAATCTCATATTTATCCACATTATACTGCATCTGCCATGCATTTGCCCACTCACCTAACCTGTCCAAGTCACCCTGCAACCTCTTAGCATCCTCCTCACAGCTCACACCGCCACCCAGCTTAGTGTCATCTGCAAACTTGGAGATATTACACACAATTCATTCATCTAAATCATTAATGTATATTGTAAACAGCTGGAGTCCCAGCACTGAGCCCTGCGGCAACCCACTAGTCACTGCCTGCCATTCTGAAAAGGACCCGTTTATCCCGACTCTGCTTCCTGTCTGCCAACCAGTTCTCTACCCACGTCAGTACATTACCTCCAATACCATGTGCTTTAATTTTGCACACCAATCTCTTGTGTGGGACCGTGTCAAAAGCCTTTTGAAAGTCCAAATACACCACATCCACTGGTTCTCCCTTGTCCACTCTACTAGTTACATCCTCAAAAAATTCCAGAAGATTTGTCAAGCAGGATTTCCCTTTCATAAATCCATGCTGACTTGGACCGATCCTGTCACTGCTTTCCAAATGCGCTGTTATTTCATCTTTAATAATTGATTCCAACATTTTCCCCACCACTGATGTCAGGCTAACCGGTCTATAATTAACCGCTTTCTCGCTCCCTCCCTTTTTAAAAAGTGGTGTTACATTAGCAACCCTCCAGTCCATGGGAACTGATCCAGAGTCGATAGACTGTTGGAAAATGATCACCAATGCATCCACTATTTCTAGGGCCACTTCCTTAAGTACTCTGGGATACAGACTATCAGGCCCCAGGGTTTTATCGGCCTTCAAACCCATCAATTTCCCTAACACAATTTCCCACCTAATAAGGATATCCTGCAGTTCCTCCTTCTTACTGGACCCACTGTACCCTAGTATTTCCGGAAGGTTATTTGTGTCTTCCTTCATGAAGACAGAACCAAAGTATTTGTTCAACTGGTCTGCCATTTCTTTGTTCCCCATTATAAATTCACCTGACTGCAACGGACCTACGTTTGTCTTCATTAATCTTTTTCTCTTCACATATCGATAGAAGCTTTTTCAGTTAGTTTTTATGTTCCCTGCAAGCTTACTCTCACACTCTATTTTCCCCCTCCTAATTAAACCGTTTGTCCTCCTCTGTTGAATTCTAAATTTCTCCCAGTCCTCAGTTTTGCTGCTTTTTCTGGCCAATTTATATGCCTCTTCCTTGGATTTAACACTATCCTTAATTTCCCTTGTTAGCCACGGTTGAGCCACCTTCCCCGTTTTATTTTTACTCCAGACAGGGATGTACAATTGTTGAAGTTCATCCATGTGATCTTTAAATGTTTGCCATTGCCTATCCACTGTCAATCCTTTAAGTATCATTTGCCAGTCTATTCTAGCCAATTCATGTCTCATACCATCGAAGTTACCTTTCCTTAAGTTCATGACCCTAGTCTCTGAATTAACCGTGTCACTCTCCATCTTAATAAAGAATTCTACCATGTTATGGTCACTCTTCCCCAAGGGGCCTCGCACAACAAGATTGCTAATTAGTCCTTTCTCATTACACATTACCCAGTCTAGGATGGCCAGCTCTCTAGTTGGTTCCTTGACATACTGGTCTAGAAAACCATCTCTAATACACTCCAGGAAATCCTCTCCACCGTATTGCTACCAGTTTGGTTAGCCCAATCTATATGTAGATTAAAGTTGCCCATATTGCATGGATCCCTAATTTCTTGTTTGATGCTGTCCCCAACCTCACTAATACTGTTTGTTGGTCTGTACACAATCCCACTAGCGTTTTCTGCCCTTTGGTATTCCGCAGCTCCATCCATACAGATTCCACATCATCCAAGCTAATGTCCTTCCTTACTATTGCATTAATTTCCTCTTTAACCAGCAACGCCACCCCACCTCCTTTTCCTTTCTGTCTATCCTTCCTGAATGTTGAATACCCCTAGATGTTGAGTTCCCAGCCTTAGTCACCCTGGAGCCATGTCTCCGTGATGCCAATTATATCATATTCATTGATTGCTGCCTGTGCAGTTAATTCAACCACCTTATCATGAATACTCCTCGCATTGAGGCACAGAGCTTTCAGGCTTGTCTTTTTAATGCACTTTGCCCCTTTAGAATTTTGCTGTAATGTGGCCCTTTTTGATTTTTGCCTTGGGTTTCTCTGCCCTCCACTTTTACTAAACCACTTACAGCCCACAGGCAGTGCTGCAGCATTTCTTGGATTGGTACCAAGCTTATTCTTTCGAGCATCTCGGGTATTGCACATTTCTTGATGGGGGGAGGGGCAGGCAGTAATGTGCAAGGCCCGGCTTGGGCCTCTTCAGAGGGCTGGTCGGGATTGGCGTGGGAGTGGCAGTTGATTCTGTCAATGGCCGCGGGGTCTGGGCGTGTTCCCTTATTGCAGCAGCTAACTCCGACATTCCCTCTCCCGTGTTCACCGACAGTGTTCCCATTTCTTGTGAGAATGTGGTTACTTCTCCCGACTGTCCCGCTACCTCATCACCCACCTTACTGATGGTGTCCAGGAGTGATCACATAAGGTCAATGCTCTCTGCGCTCATTGCCATCATCTGAACCATATCTGTTAGATCCTGCACCTCAGGAGTGCGCTGTCGAGCTCTCCTTCCCCTCCTCACCCTGGGTGCGGCTCGCTGCATCCCACTGGGACCCGCAGCCTCGGACTGTGAGAAACCATGGAATGTCCCAACACTCGCACCACTCAGGAAAGGGCCTGGCACCTCAATGGGTAGCATCTGCACCTCCTCCTGAGTGAGTACAACAGGGGGGGGCTTCATCCATCCCCTCTCCCTGCCCCTCCCCCCCCACCCCATGCTCTTGGTCTGGAAGGTGGGATTGGAAGATGTTCTCCTCTTCAGGCTTGTCCTTGTCTGAATCTTCTTCTGCATCGTCAGGGTTAGCCTCAAGTTCTGCAAAATATAACAGAACAGACAAATGGTTAGCAGCAGAGGAGGGGGCAGGGTGGGGGGCATGAGTAGGCTCACACAGGGCAGGCAGTAGGCTCATTTGAAGGACCACGATGAATGATAGCACATTGCATCAACCAAAGCGTAGCTGACGGAGACGTCCCCATGAACCGAAGCATGGCTAGCCCGCACAGTACTTCACTTTTAGCAAAGCCAGAGTGTGGAATTTGCAGGACTTACCCTCTCCCTCGAGTGTGGGCCCAGCTTGTGCAGTGGTGGTTGCTTTTCTCCAGACAGGACCTTTCAATGCAGCGACCTTGTCTTGCAAGGGCGTCAGTGGGGGCAGATTTGCTGAACCTCCTCCTGTTCGAGTTCTTTCCCTTTTGCTGTGTGCCACCTTCCTCTGCAAAGATGGAAATATAACTTTTTAGAGAGGGTGTCTTTCTGCTGGGTGGGACATATACAGATGGTCACATTTACAATTGCAATTCCATTGAATAAATGAAAATATTACTTGGACTAACTAAGTGACCAAGATCCTGCCACTCCTTTTTGCACTGGCCTCCAGACCTCGGGGTGGTCACCATTGCAAAGTAATCTTCTGCAAGTTGCTTCCAGCGTTTCTTCATTTCTTTTGGTGAAACTTTTATGTGACCTCTGCTGGTGTCCAGCTCGTGCTATCTGGTCTCAATTACTTGTAACTAATGCCTACACTTCATCCTGTGAGAAAGACTTGGTCCTTGAGCTGGGTTGCTTATTGTATTGCAGCTCCGATTTTTCCACTGAGAATTAAAGTTCTCACTCACAACTGGCTCTTTAAAAATGGCCGAATGCAGACAGGGAGGTGTACTGGGCACGTACGCCCATAGCAGTCACGTCAAAAACGCCATTTGTTTGCGCAGTATGGGGGGGTGCATTTTTTCAGCGCCGACATTAAGCACCACCCCCCCTGAAGCTAAAGGACAGGCTGTGTGGCGCCAATTTAAAAAAATTAGACCGGGGAAACGTGCTAGTTATTTTTTTGTAGTAGTCGGGGCCACAAAAAAAAACAGGCATTGTTTCTCTTGCAATACGCCAAAAAACAGCTTTGGGGAAAATTGAGCCCTTCAAGATTCTGCCCAGGTTCTGTAATACCTTCGATCTGCCACAAGAGGGTGGTAGAGCACAGCTGACCGACAGGTGAAAGGGGGGGCTTGTGGGGGGGGTGCTGACAGGAGGTGACTGGGAGCAGGCGGTGTGTGACGGCGGGGGCAGGGGGCGGTGGGGTGGGGGTTATCGGCGGTTTTGTGGCCGTGCTGAATTTGGATTTCCCTTGATGTGGCTGCTGCTGGAAAGCCCAGCATTCATTGGCTGTCCCGAGTTGCCCCTTGAGAGGGTGCTGGTGAGCCGCCTTGCTGAACCGCTGTGAGTGCGGTGACTGACCTAGAGTTGGGCACTGGAGGAAAAACCCCCAAAGGCGCAGATGACTCAAAACTCGGAAGTGTGGCAAACAATGAGGAGGATAGTAACAGTCTACAGGAGGGCACAGACAGACCGGTGAAATGGGCAGGCACACGGCAGACGACATTTAATGCGTAAAGTGTGAAGCGATGCATTCTTGAAGGAAAAATCACGAGAGACAATGGGCCGAAGATTGCGGCCTCGCTGGGTGCGTACGAAGCGCGCACGGACCCGGTGAGGCCTCGCAAAAAACGGTTTTCGGGGCGCGATGCACACGCGCCAAAAAAACCGGCTTTTCTGATCCGTCAAGATTTCTCTTGACAGATACTCCCGCATCCCCCGGGAGAAGGACATCCGCGCGAGCGAGATTGGGTGATTTGCCCCACTCTTGCCCAGCGAATGTCCTTCAAACGCTTACGCCTGGTAAAAGCAGGTGCATGGCTTACTTTTACCAACGTAACCCTTTTAAAACATAGAAAAACTACTTTTACCAACGTAACTGCAGAGAGGATGTTTCCACTGATGGGGGAGACTAGAACTAGAGGGCTTGATCTTAGAATAAGGGGCCGCCCATTTAAAACAAAGATGAGAAATTTCTTCTCTCAGTGGGTTGTAAATCTGTGGAGTTCGCTGCCTCAGAGAGCTGTGGAAGCCGGGACATTGAATAAATTTAAGACAGAGATAGACAGTTTCTTAACCGATAAGGGAATAAGGGGTTATGGGGAGCAGGCAGGGAAGTGGAGCTGAGTCCATGATCGGATCAGCCATGATCGTATTAAATGGTGGAGCAGCCTCGAGGGGCCGAATGGCCTACTCCTGCTCCTATTTCTTACGTTGCTATGTTCTTATGTAACTCTTTTAAAACATATAAAAACTAAATTTAATCGCTCATTTTTATATTAAAAACCCTGTCCATTAACGTAAGCTTATTTTTATCCCTATTAAAACACATTGTAAAAAAATTCGAAAACAAATATATTTTTTTCTAAAACATTTAATTACATTTAATTTCAATGAATTGTAAATATGTGAGGTGTTTTATTTATTTATTATGCTGTGTTTGGGTGTTTTAGGGGGTTTGCTCATTGATGGTAATGGGAGTCCGTACGAACACAGCTCCCATTTTTATCAATGAGAATACTGCATCGTGATTGGTGGTCCAGGCCCACGTGACTCCAGTTTGTACGTACATACCTAAAAGATGTCTCCGTGTGCGCTTCGCAACAAATCTAGGTTCCTCCGGGACCAGCAGGTACTTTTGTAGATTTTTTGGGGGTCGGAGGCATTCGTCCGAAAGAAGCCTCTGACCGCAATTTTCCCCCTGGTGTAAACAAAATGGTACAATTTTAAAGGGGGTGCAAGAACAGAGAGACCGAGGCGGGCTGGGGTGGGGGTGAGTGGTGCGGGTTCTGGTATAGAGATTTTTGAAGGTAAGTTGAGAATGCTGTTAAAAAACCTATAGGATCCTGGGCTTTATAAATAGAGGCACAGAGTACAAAAGCAAGGAAGTTATGCTAAACTTTTCTAAAACACTGGTTAGGCTTTAGCTGGAGTATTGTGTCCAATTCTGGGCACCGTACTGGAGAGGGTGCAGGGGAGATTTCCGAGAATGGTTCGACGGATGTGGGGCTCACTTATGTGGAGAGACTGGAGAAGCTGGGGTTATTCGCCTTAGAGCAGAGAAGAGGTGTTCAAAATCCTGAATGTTTTACTAGAGTAACCAAGGAGAAACTGCTTCCAGTGGCAGGAAGGTCAGTAACCAGGGTTGCCAGACCCAAAAAGATGTGTAAAGGTAAACCCACCAACGACAGGCCGGTCAGTTTAACCTCGGTGCTGGGGAAGTTTTTAGAAACAATAATCGGAGACAGAAGTTTGGACAAGTGCGGATTAATTAAGGAAAGCCAGCACGGATTTGTTACGGGCAAATTGGCCTGGATTTTCGGTCCCTGGAAAATCCCTGGAGGGGTGACAATGGCCGTGGATATAATTTCCGGGCGGGCGGTCAGCCTCCAGCACCCCACCGGGACATTAGGTGCCGGTTTGGCGGGGGCATGGAGCAGTACCGCCCGGGAGTGTCACGCCGGTGTGCAGCGCCCCCTGGTTGTGACAGTGCGGTGATATTTGGTTGGCGCGGGACCAGTAGCGCCCCCTAGTGGGACCTCCGGGGAAAGCGGCCGTTCCGAGCTGTCCCGGCGACGGTGAGGGAAGGAATGTCTACCTGAGGTAAGTGTGATTGGGTTTGTTTTTGGTTTTATTTTTGCGATTTATCTTTACGGGGGGGGGGGGGGGTGAGCGAGGTATTGGGAATGTTTTTGGTGTTTTTTCTGGCGTTTTTTCCCGCAGTGAGGCCTCTCTCAGGGCGCTCCGAGGCCGGCTGTTTACCCCGGGATTTTCAGTCGCTCAGCCGGCCTAGCGCCCTGAGAGAGGTGTGGAACGCCTCCCTTAGCGCTCCGCCCCACACTCAGGGCCCGGCTGGTGAATTTTGCGGCTGCCGACACAAAACATTTCCCGCCACAAACTTTACTGCCCCGCCGCCGTTAGCGCCCGAATTAGCCCCCAAAGGAATTTCCACCCCAATTGTGTTTCACCAAATTGATTGAGTTTTTTTAACGAGGTAACAGGGAGGGTTGATGAGGGCAGTGCAGTTGGCGTGGTGTACATGGATTTCCAAAAGGCGTTTGATAAAGTGCCACATAATAGGCTTGGCAGCAAAGGTGAAGGCCATGGAATAAAAGGGCCAGTGGCAGCATGGATATGGAATTGGTTAATGGACAGGAATCAGAGAGTAGTGGTGAGCGGTTGTTTCTGGGTCTGGAGGAAGGTATACAGTGGTGTTCCCCAGGGGTGGGTACCAGGACCACTGCTTTTCCTAATATTTATTAATGACTTGGATTTTGGTGTACGGGGCACAATTTCAAATTTGGCAGATGGCACAAAACTTGGAAGTATAGTGAACAGTGAGGAGAATAGTGATAGACTTCAAGAGGACATTGACAGGCTGATGGAATGGGCGGGCACGTGTCATGTGAAATTTAACGCAGAAAAGTGCAAAGTGATACATTTTGGTAGAAAGAATGAGGAAATTCAATTTAAACTAGAGGGTACAATGCTAAAGGGGGTGCATGAACAGAGAGACCGAGGGTGTGTGTCACAAATCGTTGAAGGTGGCAGGGCAGGTTGAGAAAGCGGATAAATAAACATATGGGATTCTGGGCTTCATAAATAGAGGGATAGAGTACAGAAGCAAGAAAGTTATGATGAACCTGTATAAAACACTGGTTCGCCCCCAGCTGGAGTATTGTATCCAATTCTGGGCCCCGCACTTTAGGAAGGATGTGAAGGCCTTAGAGATGTTGCAGAGGAGATTGACGAGAATGATTCCAGGGATGAGGGACTTCAGTTACGTGGATAGACTGGAGAAGCTGGGGTTGTTCTCCTTGGAGCAGAGAAGGTTGAGAGGAGATTTGATCGAGGTCAAAATCATGAGGGGTCTGGACAGAGTAGAGAGAGAGAAACTGTTCCCATTGGTGGAAGGGTCGAGAACCAGATTTAAGGCGATTGGCAGAAGAACCAAAGGTGACATGAGGAAAAACTTTTTTCGATCGGCCGCCCAACCCCGCGGTAGCCGTCCCTTCGGCGACGGTGAATTTCGGGCCCTATGATTCTATAACCAAGGGACACAGATCGAAGGCAATTGGCAAAAGAGTTGGTAGAAGGAGTGTACTGCCTGAAAGGGCGGTGGACACAGATTCAATAGTAACGTTCACAAGGGAATTGGATAAATACCTGAAAAGGAAAAATTTTGCAGAGCTATGGGGAAAGAGCAGAGGGCGGGGGACTAATTGGATAACTCTTATCAAAGAGCCGGCACAGGCACGATGGGCCGAATGGCCTCCTTCTGCGCTCTATCCATCCATGAATGTATGATAGCATAGAAGGCAAGTTTCACCCAGCAGATGGTGAAAAGTAAATTGAGTCAATGCAGGATGCAAAGTACGTTGTAGCTGTTTTCGAACCACATGCTGAGCTAAACCGACACGTCTCCAGCTTCATAATCCTGAGCTGAGAAGTGTCACCTACTGAGCGGGAGAATATTAAGTTGGAGCCAAATACCTCACTACTTTATAATGGACTGGATTTTATAATGGTAGGAATAGCGGTGAGGGTAACAGTGCTCAGCATTATTTACGTGGATATTGGACTGCAACTTCCGAGTGCAGTTAAATATGGAAGTTGTGACATCCCGTCGCTGTCCGAGATGCGACGTTCCTCTATAAGCTGCACGGTATCGGCATTGGAATACATGGAATGGTGTGAAGTTGCTGCACTTACATCATAGATACGGACTATACTCGCCAGGAATCGTTAGGGCCAACATCCCTGCTAATCATAGACAGTCCCTCGGGATCGAGGAAGACTTGTTTCCACTCTTAAAATGTGTCCTTAGGTGGCTGAACAATCCAATACGAGAACCTCAGCCCCTGTCACAGGTGGGATAGATAATCATTGATGGAAAAGGGAGGGTGGGACTGGTTTGCCGCACGCTCCTTCCGCTGCCTGCACTTGTTCCCTGCATTTTTTTTTTTTTTTTTTTAAATTCGTAGCCAATCGTTCCAATTCTTTGTCAAATCACAAACGCCAGAGGTCACCTTGCACCTGTCAAGGATCACTCTGCGCCAATGCTCTTAGCCAAAAGGCCTAGAGCCACTGCACCGTTCCTGGAAGTACTGCAATACCAGGTTCGTGCCATGGAGGTGGATGGGTCAGGTCCCCCACACACCTCCGTGGAGGTGGATGGGTCAACCCTCCCCACCCACCTCCTGTTTCCAAAAATGCAAGCATATACCTTCCCGACCAGGGAGAAACCACCATGAGGTCATGGTGGCTGGTCAGAAACGGTACTACACTTGATCTGCTCTCGGCGATGAGACACAAGGTGCTCAGCGCCCTCCTGGATGCACTTCCTCCACTGAGGACGGTCTTTGGCCAGGGACTCCCAGGTGTCGGTGGGGATGTTGCACTTTATCAGGGAGGCTTTGAGGGTGTCCTTGAAACGTTTCCTCTGCCCACCTTTGGCTCATTTGCCGAGTAGAGCGCTTGCTTTGGGAGTCTCGTGTCTGGCATGCGAACAATGTGGCCCGCCCAACGGAGCTGGTCGAGTGTGGTCAGTACTTCAATGCTGGGGATGTTGGCCTGATCGAGGACACTGATGTTGGTGCGTCTGTGCTCCCAGGGGATTTGTAGGATCTTGCGGAGACATCGTTGGTGGTATTTCTCCAGCGATTTGAGGTATCTACCGTATATGGTCCATGTCTCTGAGCCATACAGGAGGGCGGGTATTACTACAGCCCTGTAGACCATGAGCTTGGTGGCAGATTTGAGGGCCTGGTCTTCAAACACTCTTTTCCTCAGGCGGCTGTGCAGTTCTGCAGTGGTCTAGAGGTCCTGAGTAGTCTGCTCACCAGCTTCCATGGGGCAGACACCGCGCTTGTGCAAAATTTGAATAAGGCACGCAGCCAGTTAAAGAGACCATGCACTGAAATATTGGGAGGAACATTGGTTCCAACTTGTGCATTCCAGTCTAAGTACTCTTTTAATGGTGTGATAAGTCTGACGTACTGCCAAACAACCTCTCTGGTGCTGAATATTAACTTTTACCCGGTATCCTTTCAGATTTAAATTATTGTTGGAGATTTACAAACATAAAAACAATACCTTTTTACTTCCTTTTAATAGAAACATAGAAATTTACAGAGCAGAAGGAGGCCATTTCGGCGCATCGTGTCCGTGCCGGCCGACAAAGAGCCACACGGCCCTCGGTCAGCAGCCCTGGAGGTTACAGATAAACCTATGAACAATGAACAATGACGGAAAGGCAAAGAGCACCCAGCCCAACCAGTCCGCCTCACCACAACTGCAACACCCCTTATACTGAAACATTCTACACTCCACCCCAACCGGAGCCATGGAATCTCCTGGGAGAGGCAAAAACCAGATAAAAACCCAGGCCAATATAGGGAGAAAAAATCTGGGAAAATTCCTCTCCGACCCATCCAGGCGATCGACACTAGTCCAGGAGATCACCCTGGCCGTATTCGATCCCTGCAGTACTTACCATTATATCTGCGCCATCCAACAAAAGGTTATCCAGTCTAATCCCAATTACCAGCTCTAGGTCTGTAACCCTGCAGATTACTGCACTTTAAGTGCCCATCGAACCATCTCTTAAAAGTGGTGAGGGTTTCTGCATCCACCACTCTTCCAGGCAGCGAGTTCCAGATCCCCACAACCCTCTGCGTAAAGAAGCCCCCCCACCCTCAAATCCCCTCTAAACCTTCCACCAACCAACTTAAACTATGCCCCCTCATAATAGACCCCTCCACCAATGGAAATAGACCCTTACTATCCACTATGCCCAGGCCCCTCAATATTTTGTACACTTCAATGATGTCTCCACTCAACCTCCTCTATTCCATTGAGAACAAACCCAGCCTAGCCAATCTGTCCTCATAACTAAGATTCTCCATTCCAGGCAGCATCCTAGTAAATCTCCACTTCACCCTCTCTAGTGCAATCACGTCCTCCCTATAATACGGCGACCAGAACTGCACACAGTACTCCAGTTGTGGCCTATCCAAAGTATTATACAATTTAAGCATAACCTCCCTGCTCTTATATTCTATGCCTCAGCCAATAAAGGCAAGCATTCCGTATGCCTTCTTAACCACCTTATCACCTAATCCAATCTTTCTTTCCCTCACTTTAGTTTACTTTCTGCACCTGATGTGACATTGAATTCAATGTTGGAAGCGAGACTTCCTGGTCTGGACCCTGCGCTGCTCATTAACAATTCTTCAGTCAGATACATGTCTGCTTGCCCTGTTCGCACATGTCCCAGACACCAGGCCAGCGCAAGGGTAATTGACGCCCTTCGGCAAAGTGTTCACCGGGCACCCCACCAATCCCCTCCACCTTAACCTCAAGTTATCCGAGATGTTACCGGTCCTCGTCGATGGCTTTCTCGGAGGCGGACAGGCAAAGCAAGCCGTTCGATCGCCGGGACCAGGACCCTTGCGACCGAACTCTGTGCAAGACCTGACCAACCCAAGTGGTTCCAGTGCGCAGGGCCATCAAAACAGCACCTTCTAGGTGGGGGGAGGGGGGGGAGAGAAAGCTTTTCGCTGAGCGATCTGTTCACAAAAGGATGCGATTGGGTGCCCAGAGGTAGTGGAGTCTGCGTCAAAGCCCGCTGGTGACAGTGGAGGGTCACTGACGGGTGACGGGCCGAGTGGCCTTGGCAGATCCCTGATGGGATTGAAGTTATGCTAAACGTGTATGCGAACCTTAGTTAGACCACACTTGGAGTACTGCGTACAGTTCTGGTCATCATATCATAGAATGGATATGGAGGCACTGGAGAGGGTACGGAGAAGATTTACAAGGGTGATACCAGAAATGCGAGGGTATGCATATCAGAAAAGGATGAACAGGTTGGGTCTCTTTTCGCTTGAAAAAAGAAGGCTGAGGGGTGACCTAATAGAGGCCTTTAAAATTATGAAAGGTTTCGATAGAGTGGATCCAGAGAGAGTGTTTCCATCAATATAAGACAGTCAGCAAGAAATCCAATCGGGAATTCAGAAGAAACTTCTTTACCCAGAGAGTGGTGAGAATGTGGAACTCGCTGCCACAGGGAGGGGTTGAGGCGAATAGTATCGATGTATTTAAGGGGAGGTTGGACAAGCATATGGGGGAGAAGGGAATAGAGGGTTATGCTGATAGATTTAGATGAGGAAAGACGGGAGGAGGCTCGAGTGGAGCATAAACGCCGGCATGGACTGGTTGGGCCGAATGGTCTGTTTCTGTGCCGTATATCCCACGTAATCCTATGTAATCCTGTGGATCTGGGAGGTATGCCTACCTAGTTGGGCTGGATGTGATTGCTGGAGAGCGTTGTCTCACCCCGGGTCCCCTTTTCTCCCAGCCGCTGCCACATCAGGGTGCATGGTTATTTATTTATTTTCAGGGCAGGTATTTTCCGATGGCTTTTTATAAGGTGGAGCCTCTGCTAGACGACTGGCTGAGCTCATCTCCACATTTGTACTATAATGTGCGAAAGGCGGGAATTAAATAACCCGCTAAAGGGGGATTAGTCGGGTGAATCGGAAGGACAGAGGGGCAGGGACAAGCCGAGTGAAAGACCATCAATGGGAACTTTCCTACAGAAATGTCAAATCGTATTGTCCATTCCCAATCTCACAGGGCGCCTGGGTTAGGTACCTTTCCGGCCAAATTAATCAGAGTAACTTGACATTTGCCTTTTGAATAATGGACCACAATAAGTATGTTTTCTTTCCATTTTATCTTTGTGTATATGATTTTATGTGCGCTCACTATTGTAATGGCTTGCTTTTGAGTTTCAGGCTATACGTGTATTCCTCAAAAGTTCCTCTATAAAAGTATGGAATGGAATCTTGGCCATTATTGCAAAGGGGATGGAGTATAAAAGCAGGGAAGACTTGCTACAGTTATACAGGGTATTGGTGAGGCCACACCTGGAATACTGCGTGCAGTTTTGATTTCCATATTTACAAAAGGATACACTTGCTTTGGAGGCAGTTCAGAGAAGGTTCACTCGGTTGACTCTGGAGATGAGGGGTTTGACTTATGATTCAAGGTTGAGTAGGTTGGGCCTCTACTTATTGGAATTCAGAAGAATGAGAGGTGATCTTATCGAAAGGTATAAGATTATGAGGGGGATGCAGAGAGGATGTTTCCACTGACGGGGGAGACTAGAACTAAGGGGCATTATCTTAGAATAAGAGTCCGCCCATTTAAAACTGAGATGAGGAGAGATTTCTGCTCTGAAGGTTGTAAATCTGTGGAATTCGCTGCCTCAGAGAGCTGTGGAGGCTAGAACATTGAATAAATTTAAGACAGAGATAGACAGTTTCTTAAGTGATAAAGGGATAAGGGGTTATGGGAAACAGGCAGAGAAGTGGAGCTGAGTCCATGATCAGATCAGCCATGATCGTATTAAATGGTGGAGCAGGCTCGAGGGGCTGTACGGCCTACTCCTGCTTCTATTTCTCATGTTCTTATATTATAGACAACTAGTACAAGTAGCTCATTACACTGAGCACCCTGATTACTAGGCACATGGTGTCCCTTTTCTCACAAGACTGGCGCTATTAGATCGTTTGGAATTCAAGTACATGAGTACTTGATGTGATGTGTCACAGCTTCACCAATCTATCACACGATTCTTCCAAACATGTGATTTTTGTTCCTTGTCATGTCATTCCGACGAACAGAAAGGCAAATACGAAATGGTACAGGAGTGAAACAGAGCCCCAGAAGCGATGCGATATCAACGATTACCCTTTAACTGGAGTAACAGCAGGGAATGGAAACAACCCAGCTTAGATCGCAGATAAACACCTGCCCGAATAACCCAATAAAGTTAGCGCTCAGAAACCATAGAGAGGAACCCAGCAAGTAAAACAACAGAATCACCTTGGGATGCCTGGAGACATGCGTCAAACCCGTGTGGTGGCTGGTTAAAAGAATTCACACACAGGCATCTTCCACCGTTTAAAATGTTCATCAGTCACCTGAGAACTCATTTTTAGAGTGGAAGCAAGTCATCCTCGACCCCGAGGGACTGTCTATGATGATGGTGATGCATTTACACAGTTACAAGATGTTAATATGGGTTCCATTATATTAAATATTGCACCTATCAAAAAGATACGGAAGAGAGTAACCAGATTGACTGAGGAGACAGAGGGATGGGATTATGAGGAGAGATTCTGTAAACTGGGCATGTTCTCGCCGGAAAAGAGAAGGTTGAGAGGTGACTTCAGTGCTGTTTTTAAGATTCGCTGAAGTCAATTGTATCTCATTATCCTGCGTTAGGAAGACCAACACAAATCAGGATCCAAACAGGAACCTTGCAAGTTTGTATGCTGTAGCTAACTTGAGACGCGATGTGGTGAGTGTAGCGAGCTCGGGTGGAACAGGTGACTTTAGACCGATGGTTCCCAATGCTCTCCACCACTGGGGGTTTTTCTCACCTCATGCCTGGCTCTGTTGTAGACTGGTTACACTGGATCAGCTCCGCTGGGTAGGCCACATAGTCCGCATCCCCGACACGGGATTCCCAAAGCAAGCGCTCTACTCGGAACTCCTCCACGGCAAACGGGCCAAAGGTGTGCAGAGGAAACGTTACAAGTACATCCTCAAAGCCTCCCTGATAAAGTGCAACATCCCCACCGACACCTGGGAGTCCCTGGCCAAAGACCGCCCTAAGTGGAGGAAGAGCATCCGGGAGGGCGCTGAGCACCTCAAGTCTCGTCCCCGAGAGCATACAGAGACCAAGTGCAGGCAGCGGAAGGAGCGTGCGGCAAACCAGACTCCCCACCCACCCTTTCCTTTAACGACTATCTGTCCCACCTGTGACAGGGACTGTGGTTCTCATATTGGACTGTTCAGCCAGCTAAGAGCTCATTTTAAGAGTGGAAGCAAGGCTTCCTCGATTCCGAGGGACTGCCAATGATGATGGGACTCAGAGAGATTGATTGCTGTGTTCAGTCAACAGCGCCATTATCATTGTATCATGTAACTACCAGGATGGTAGAAGGTGAACTAGATAGACACAAGAACAGTAGGCCATTCGGCTCCTTGAGCCTGCTCCGCCATTTAATACGATCATAGCTGATCTTCGACCTCAACTCCACTTTCCCGCAGTGTCCCCAAATCCCTTGATTTCCTTAATATCCAAAAATCTAGCGATCTCTGTCTTGAATATACTCAAAGACTGAGCCTCCACAGCCCTCTGGGGTAGAGAATTCCAAAGATTCATCACTCTCTGAGTGAAGAACTTTCTCCTCATCTCAGTCATAATAAGTCGACCCCTTATTCTGAGACTGTGGCCCCTGGTTCTAGACTCCCCAGCCTGGGGAACCATCCTCCCTGCATCTAAACCTGTCAAGCCCTGTAAGAATTTTGTATGTTTCAATGAGATCACCTCTCATTCTTCTAAACTCCAGAGAATATAGGCCTAGTCTACTCAACCTCTCCTCATAGGACAATCCCCCCATCCCAGGAATCAGTCTGGTGAACCTTCACTGCACTCCCTCTATGGTAAGTATATCCTTCCTTAGGTAAGGAGACCAAAACTGTGCACAATACTCCCGGTGTGGTCTCACCAGGGCCCTATATAATTACAGTAAGACGTCTTTACTCTTATACTCAAATCCTCTTGTAATAAAGGCCAACATGCCATTTGCTTTCTTAATCACTTGCTGTACCTGCATGTTAACTTTCAGTGGTTGGTGTACAAGGACACCCAGGTCCCTCTGAACACCAACATTTCCCAATCTCTCACCTGTTAAAAAATACTCTGCTTTTCTATTTTTCCTTCCGAAGTGGATAACTTCACATTTCTCCACATTATATTCCATTTGCCATGTTCTTACTCACTCACTCAGCCTGTCTATAACCCTGTTGCAGCCTCCTCACAATTTATATTCCCACCTAGCTTTGTTTCATCAGCAATGTGGATATATTAGATAACTTCTATGTATTTCTGTGTATGTCTATCTCTGCCGCCCACCCCCGTCCCCCGTCCCCACCCCCCACCCCTCCCCCAGTCCCTCTGGCCTCGCAGGTGTGTCAACTACATTGTTCCTTTGTGCAGGGCAGAAGGGGGGGGGGGGTTGAATCAGTTTGAGATGTATGTATCTCTGCCTGGGGGGTCCCTGATGGACCTGTTGATTTTCTCACCTCCATCACCACTTGAGAGATTCATGGAGCAGAAAGTGTCACAGTTCCCAGCTCGTTAGCAGAGAGTGAAAGTTTGAAAGGGTTTAAGCTTGAAATGTATCACGTGTGCACACAGGGCTAATGAGGGACATAACGTGACTTTAACTAGCAGCTAATGAATGCAAAGCACAGCTCTCCAGATTGTACCAGAGGGTATTCCAAAGTGACTGAGGTGAGGTATTTCTGCAGAACCATCGCGATTTGCTTCACTGGTAACCAGATTATCAACAGCCCATCAATAAAATTAATTCGCGACATTCCAAAAGATGTTCAGTACTGTATGAGACCCAGTGTTGTCGAAATTGAACACTGTAATGGCGTAAAATGGACACAGATATAAAGAACTCCTATTTATACCCTATACACATTGGAGTTCAGAAGAATGAGAGGTGATCTTATTGAAACCTATAAGATGAGGAGGGGGCTCGACAAGTTGGATACAAAGAAGATATTTCCACTCATAGGGGAAACTAAAACTAGGGGGCATAGAATAAGGGGCCGCCCATTTAAAGTTGAGATGAGGAGAAATTTCTTCGCTCAGAGGGTTGTAAATCTGTGGAATTCTCTGCCCCAGAGAGCTGTGGAGGCTGGGTCATTGAATATATTTAAGGTGGAGATCGACAGATTTTTGAACGATAAGGCAGTAAAGGGTTATGGGGAGCGGGCGGGGAAGTGGAGCTGAGTCCATGATCAGATCAGCCATGATCGTATTAAATGGTGGAGCAGGCTCGAGGGGCACTTTGGCAGAAAAAAATCAAAGAGCAAGTTATTATTTAAATGGAGAAAGATTGCAAAGGGCCACAGTACAGCGGGACCTGGGGGTACTTGTGCATGAAACACAAAAGGATAGTATGCAGGTACAGCAAGTGATCAGGAAGGCCAATAGAATCTTGGACTTTATTGCAAAGGGGATGGAGTATAAAAGCAGGGAAGTCTTGCTACACTTATACAAGGTATTGGTGAGGCCACATCTGGGATACTGCGTGCAGCTTTGGTTTCCATATTTACGAAAGGATATACTTGCTTTGGAGGAAGTTCAGAGAAGGTTCACTCAGTTGATTCCGGGGATGAGGGGGTTGACTTATGGGCCTCTACTCATTGGAATTCAAAGAATGAGAGGCGATCTTATCGAAAGGTATAAGCTTATGAGGGGGCTTGACAAGGTGGATGCAGAGAGGATGCTTCCTAATGATGGGGGAGACTAGAACTAGGGGGCACGATCTTAGATAAGGGGCCGCCCATTTAAAACAGAGATGAGGAGGAATTTCTTCTCTCAGAGGATTGTAAATCGATGGAATTCACTGCCTCAGAGAGCTGTGGAAGCTGGGACATTGAATAAATTTAAGACAGAAATAGATGGTTTATTAATCGATAAGGGAATAAGGGGTTATGGAGAGGGGGCAGGGAAGTGGAGCTGAGTCCATGATCAGACCGGCCATGATCTTATTAAATGGCGGAACAGGTTCGAGGGGCCAAATGGCCCACTCCTGCTCCTATTTCTTATATTCTTATGTTCTTATTATCATCATCATAGGCAGTCCCTCGGAATCGAGGAAGATTTGCTTCCACTCTAAAAGTGAGTTCTCAGGTGACTGAACAGTCCAATACGGGAATTACAGTCTCTGTCACAGGTGGGACAGACAGTGGTTGAAGGAAAGGGTGGGTGGGGAGTCTGGTTTGCCACACGCTCCTTCCGCTGCCTGCACTTGTTTTCTGCATGCTCTCGGCGATGAGACTCGAGGTACTCAGTGCCCTCCCGGATGCACTTCCTCCACTTAGGGCGGTCTTAGGCCAGGGACTCCCAGGTGTTGGTGGGGATGTTGCATTTTATCAGGGAGGCTTTGAGGGTGTCCTTGTAATGTTTCCTCTGCCTACCTCATGCGTGTTTGCCACGTAGGAGTTCCGAGTAGAGCGCTTGCTTTGGGAGTCTTGTGTCAAGTATTGAGTATTGAGTATTAAGGGTTTCTGTGGCCCAAATAACTGCTTGTAGAGTCACAAGGAACCACAACCAATTTGTACCCCCAATTTTCTACGGGTAAGTGCTATGGAGGCCTATCCCTAGGGGGGCAGCTGTGTTTACATGGGAGGTTGTACCCCGGTATATCAGTGAGAACCACGGCAGGAGAATCTTGGCTTCTTCAGCCTTGAAAGGAAACGTCTCATGATGATCTTATAAAATCATAGAATCATACTGCTCAGAGGGAGGCCTTTTGGCCCTTCGTGTCTATGTCGGCTCTTCGAAGGCGCTGTTCAATCAGCCTCACTCCCCCGCTCTTTTCCCACAGCCCGACAAATATTTCCTTTTCAAGTATTTATCCAATTTCCTTTTGAAAGTTACAATTGAATCTGCTCCCACCGCCCTTTCAGGCAGCGCGCTCCCGATCACAACAACTCACTGCGTTGCCAATCACCTTAAATCTGTGCCTTCTGGTTACGACCCTCCTCCTGCCCCTGGATACACTTTCTCCTTATTTACTTTGTCAAAAAGCCTGTTATGATTTTCAAAACCTCTATCAAATCCCCCATTATCCTTCTCTGCTCTGAGGAGATCAATCCCAGTTTATTGAGTGAGATAAGATGTAAATTGCACGGAAAATGTAAATCCGGAATTTTACTTCCAGTTAGATGAGGAGAGTGGAGAGTCAAACTGACCATAAGAACATAAGAACATAAGAAATAGGAGCAGGAGTGGGCCATACGGCCCCTCGATCCTACTCCGCCATTCAATAAGATCATGGCTGATCCGATCATGGACTCAGCTCCACTTCCCCGCCCGCTCCCCATAACCCTTTATTGCCTTATCGTTTAAGAAACTGTCTGTCTCTGTCTTAAATATATTCAATGACCCAGCTTTCACTGCTCTCTGAGGCAGCGAATTCCACAGATTTACAGCCCTCTGAGAGAAGAAATTCCTCGTCATCTCAGTTTTAAATGGGTGGCCCCGTATTCTAAGATTATGTCCCCTAGTTCTAGTCTCCCCTGTCAGTGGAAACATCCTCTCTGCATCCACCTTGTCAAGCCCCCTCATAATCTTAGACGTTTCGATAAGATCACCTCTCATTCTTCTGAACGCCAATGAGTAGATGCCCAACCTACTCAACCTTTCCTCATAAGTCAACCTCCTTATTTCCAGAATCAACCGAGTGAACCTTCTCTGAACTGCCTCCAATGCAAGTATATCCTTTCTTAAATACGGAGACTAATGGTGAATTTGAGTCTGATGTCAGGAACTTCGCCTTCACTCAAACAGTGACCAAACAGGTAGAGCAGGGGAGGGGCAAACCCTGCAATTGCTGAAGAACTGCTCAACCTGCACCGTGCTTACACTTCATCAGCTCCGTTGGGCAGGCCACATTTTTTGCATGCCTGCCACAAGACTCCCAAAGCAAGCGCTCTACTTGGAACTCCTTCATGGCAAGCGAGCCCCAGGTGGGCAGAGGAAACGTTTCAAGGACACCCTCAAAGCCTCCCTGATAAACTGCAACATCCCCACCGACACCTGGGAGTCCCTGGCGAAAGACCGCCCTAAGTGGAGGAAGAGCATCGGGGAGGGCGCTGAGCACCTCGAGTCTCATCACCGAGAGCATGCAGAAATCAAGCACAGGCAGCAGAAGGAGCGTGCGACAAACTAGTCCCACCCTCCCTTTCCTTCAACCACTGTCTGTCCCACCTGTGACAGAGACTGTGATTCCCGTATTGGACTGTTCAGTCCACCTGAGAACTCACTTTTAGAGTAGAAGCAAGTCTTCCTCGATTCCGAGGGACTGCCTATGATGGTGACATCGACCAATGTCCCGTGTGACACTTCATCGAGAACTTTGCCAAAGTCAAAAGCAGAAACATTCTCCCAGCTCGCCCTGTCCACAGGGTTTATTATGCCTTCAAAGAACGACAAGAAATTCACCAACAGGGCCTTTCTCCTGTAAGGCCATGCTTATAATTGCAAATTTCCCCAAATCATTCATCATTGAATTCCATCGGGACACCCTCCCGTACCTTCACTGCAGTGCATGTTTGACTGACCTAATGTTGGGATTGAACCAGGTTTTTGGGGAGAGAGCAGGGCAGTGGGATTAGTTTCGGATTGGTTTAGGAATAATCCAGGAAAGGCACAATGGGCCGAATGGTCTACAGTTGGTCTACAGTTCTTATTGAACCTGAACAAGGCGGTGAGAGAATGTTCCCATCGGTCAATGAAACAGTGACGAGAGGGTAATACATTTATATAATCACAAGAAAAATTAAAAATTATTTTCCAAATGCATTCGATACACAAGATTAGGGCTCATGGGATTGGGGGTAATATCATAGAATCATAGAATTAAAGCAGAGAAGGAGGCCATTCGGCCCGTCGAACCCGTGCCGGCTCTCTGCGAGAGAAATTTCTTCACTCAGAGGGTGGTGAATCTTTGGAATTCTCTACCTCAGAGGGCTGTGGAGGCTCAGTCTTTGAGTATATTCAAGGCTGGGATCAGTATATTTTTGGATTTTAGGGGAAACAAGGGATATGGGGATCGGACGGGAAAGTGGAGTTGATGTAGAAGATCAGCCATGATATTATTGAATGGCAGAGCAGGCTCGAGGGGTCGTATAAAAACATAGAAACATAGAAAATAGGAGCAGTAGTAGGCCATTCGGCCCCTCGAACCTGCACAGCCATTCAATATGATCATGGCTGATCCTCTATCTCAACACCATATTCCCGCTTTCTCCCCATACCCCTTGATGCCTTTTGTGTCTAGGAATCTATCTATCTCCCTCTTAAATATATTCAGTGACTTGGCCTCCACAGCCTTCTGTGGTAGAGAATTCCACAGGTTCACCACCCTCTGAGTGAAGAAATTTCTCCTCATCTCGGTCCTAAATTTCCTACCCCGTATCCTGAGACTGTGACCCCTTGTTCCAGACTTCCCAGCCCGGGGAAACATCCTCCCCGCATCCAGTCCGTCCAACCCAGACAGAATTTTATAGGTTTCAATGAGATCCCCTCTAATTCTTCTAAACTCTAGTGAATACAGGCCTAGTCGACCCAATCTCTCCTCATACAACAGTCCTACCATCCCAGGAATCAGTCTGGTGAACTTCGCTGCACTCCCTCTATGGCAAGTATATCCTTCCTTAGGTAAGGAGACCAAAACTGTACACAATACTCCAGGTGCAGTCTCACCAAGGCCCTGTATAACTGTAGTAAGACATCCTTGCTCCTGTACTCAAACCCTCTTGCAATGAAGGCCAAAATACCATTTTCCTTCCTAACTGCTTGCTGCACCTGCATGTTTGCTTTCAATGACTGGTGTACAAGGACACCCAGGTCCCTCTGTACATCGACACTTCCCAAGACTACTCCTGCTCCTATTTCTTATGTTCTCAATAGGGAGGTTAGAAAAAAATGGGGTTAAAATTGAACTTTGGTTGATGTGTAAAGTGGGTAATAGTGTGGAATTGAGATTGAATGTTTAGGTATTTATTGCCATGGTTTGGGGTGTTTCTTGTGAGTGTGGGGCCTTTAATTACTGGATCATAATTAAGAACCCAACCATCTCCCATTGCTTTTCAAAGCAGCGTGGGGAGATTGCATGTCGCAGGGCTGATGGCAGATACTGAATGTTGGAACAGTTATACGGACAGTTGGGGTGTCTATACCAAGCGTTAGAGTAATTATGCCGCTAGTTGGGGTATTTAGACATTAAATGTACTGAGAGAGAGAGAGAACCCATCTCTCTGCAGCAAGTTTTAAAAGCACCGGAGGGCTGGGTGATTTTTACTCCCTGTGGGGAGCTGAGTTTACGGGGCGTGTGGGCGAGGGGCGGGAGGGATTGGGGGCACAGCGTTCTCCCAGCCCCCGCGTCCTGCCACTATAGACCTTGTCACTTGGTGAGGGTTGTTCCAAATCAAATGCGAGCCAAACACAAAAAGGCTGTGGAGTCCTTTAGCCCCCCCATCACCTGAACAAATTACTGTCACTAATAGTGTGTTTGTGTTCACTTAATTAAAGAGAAAATGTAACACTGCTGTGCTGGAGGGAAGTTAGCACAGGGTACAGGATGCAAAAGATTAGCAATTGCTAATGAAGGGTTACGATTGAAAGAATTCTGCAAAGGTTCATTATCAAACTGACAATACCCCACGAGCTAGTTGCTAGGAAGCTGGTGATGTTGTGAATTAACTTTGACGTTCTGTTTTATCTGTCTATTTTCATTTTCCTTTTTTTAAAATTCATTCTCGGGATGTGGGCGTCGCTGGCAAGGCCAGCATTTATTGCCCATCCCTAATCGCCCCTTGAGAAGGTGGTGGTGAGCCGCCTTCTTGAACCGCTGCAGTCCGTGTGGTGAAGGTGCTCCCACAGTGCTGTTAGGGAGGGAGTTCTAGGATTGTGACCCAGCGACGATGAAGGAACGGCCGATATATTTCCAAGTCAGGATGGTGTGTGACTTGGAGGGGAATGTGGAGGTGGTGGTGTTCCCATGTACCTGCTGCCCTTGTCCTTCCAGGTGTTCTCAATCAGGCCAACAGCCCCAGCATCGAACACTGACCACACTCGACCAGCTCATTGCCCGCATGCCCGACACGAGACTCCCAAAGCAAGCGCTCTACTCAGAACTCCTACAAGGCAAGCGAGCCCCAGATGGGCAGAGGAAACGTTACAGGGATACCCTCAAAGCCTCCCTGATAAAGTGCAACATCCCCGCCGACACCTGGGAGTCCCTGGCCAAAGACCGCCCTAAGTTGAGGAAGAGCATCCGGGAGGGCGCTGAGCACCTCGAGTCTCATCGCCGTGAGCATGCAGAAACCAAGCGCAGGCAGCGGAAGGAGCGTGCGGCAAACCAGACTCCCCACCCACCCTTTCCCTCAACCACTGTCTGTCCCACCTGTGACAGAGACTGTAATTCCCGTATTGGACTGTACAGTCACCTGTGAACTCATTTTTGGAGTGGAAGCAAGACTTCCTCGGTTTCGAGGGACTGCCTGTGATGGATGGTAGAGGCCGTGGGTTTGTGAGTTGCTCTCATCATCAAAGCTGTTTGAGTCAGCTTGGTTCGATTGGCAGCACTGTGTGTCACAAGGTAACAGTTTCAAGCCCCACTGCACGACTTGAGCTCGCGACCGAGGCGAGCTCACCAGCAGTGTTGGAGGGACCCCACTGTCGAAGGTGCCATCTTTGGTTTAAAGGTTGAACTGATGCTTTTCGAAAAGCAGAGCAGCTCCGCACAGGAATGCGTGAACCTGTGTTCAAGCCTTTTGGCCCAACCAGTCCACCTTGGCATTTACCCACCACATGATTAATTCATTTGAATCACATTTACCTGTCCTGTTCCCATAACCCTTCAGCCCGTTCCTGCACCCAACAACAAGCGACCCTCAACGAAAAGAAAAAAAACGACTCACGACGTCCCAAAGCGCTTCACAGCCAATGAAGTACTATTGAAGCGTAGTCACCGTTGTACTGTGGGGAATGCGGCAACCACTTCACGCACAGCAAGCTCCCACAAACAGAACATAAGAACATAAGAAATGGAGCAGGAGTAGGCCATACGGCCCCTCGAGCCTGCTCCACCATTCAATACGATCATGGCTGATCCGATCATGGACGCAGGTCCACTTCCCTGTCCGCTCTCCATAACCCTTTATTCCCTTATCGGTTAAGAAACTGTCGATCTCTGTCTTAAATTTATTCAATGACCCAGCTTCCACAGCTCTCTGAGGCAGCGAATTCCACAGATTTACAACCCTCTGAGAGAAGAAATTCCTCCACATCTCAGTTTTAAATGGGCGGCCTCTTCTTCTAAGATTATGCCCCCTAGTTCTAGTCTCTCCCATCAGTGGAAACATCTTCTCTGCACCCACCTTGTCAAGCCCCCTCATAATCTTATACGTTTCGATAAGATCACCTCTCATTCTTCTGAATTCTCATGTGTAGAGGCCCAACCTCCTCAACCTTTCCTCATAAGTCAACCCCCTCAGCAATGAAATAAATGACCAGATTATCTGTTTTTTAAAAAAAGTGATGTTGATTGAAGGATAACTATTGGTCAGGACACCGGGGGAGAACTCCCCTTGCAATTAGAAACATAGAAACATAGAAAGTAGGTGCAGGAGTAGGCCATTCAGCCCTTCGAGCCTGCACCGCCATTCAATAAGATCATGGCTGATCATGCAACTTCAGTACCCCATTCCTGCTTTCTCTCCATACCCCTTGATCCCTTTAGCTGTGAGGGTCACATCTAACTCCCTTTTGAATATATCTAACGAATTGGCCTCAACAACTTTCTGTGGTAGCGAATTCCACAGGTTCACAATTCTCTGGGTGAAGAAGTTTCTTCTCATCTCGGTCCAAAATGGCTTACCCCTTATCCTTAGACTGTGACCCCTGGTTCTGGATTTCCCCAACATTGGGAACATTCTTCCTGCAGCTAACCTGTCCAATCCCGTCAGAATTTTATATGTTTCTATGAGATCCCCTCTCATTCTTCTAAACTCCAGTGAATATAAGCCAAGTCGATCCAGTCTTTCTTCATATGACAGTCCTGCCATCACTGGAATCAGTCTGGTGAACCTTCGCTGCATTCCTTCAATAGCAAGAATGTCCTTCCTCAGATTAGGAGACCAAAACTGTGCACAATACTCCAGGTGTGGCCTCACCAAGGCCCTGTACGGGGCCGTGGGATCTTTTACGTCCACCTGAAAGGGCAGGTGGGGCCTCGGTTTGACGTCTCATCCAGAAGACGGCACCTCGGCACTCAAGCCTCTGGAGCGGGACTTGAACCTACAACCTCCTGAGTGAGAGGTGAGAGGGCTGAGCCACTGAGCCACGGCTGACACCTTGCCACAGGCGCCTCAGATACACTGGCCATCATCAAGAATTGGATGTGCGTTAGCGACTGCGACATGGGAGTGTGGGGATAGCGAGAGTGGGAGAGCTTCAAAGGGAAGTTGAAAAGGCTGGGGATGATGTGAGCTGATAAGGTGAGTTGCCATGCACTGTGTGGCTCCCAGCGAGATTAAGCAGTCTGAAGGCTGGTGTATCTAATGCCGAGCCCTTGCACAGCCAAGCGGATGATTATTGCCCCCCAGGCGAACTGACCCCAGCGCCATCACAAATTGAAGAGCTTCCACAATAAAGGCAAGCTGCAGACGCGGCAGGCTGATCCTATCAGAGACGGTCATGGGGAGGCAAGGATTACGACTTCACACTAGCCGCGTCTCACACACTGACAACTTCAGTGGGATCACGGCAAATTCAGCAAGAGCTCGAGCATTGGCTCCAGTTTCCCCCTCCCGTCCCACAGCATGTCCCCAGAGTTAGTATATTTACAACACAACCCCATTCCTCACTCCCTGCCCTCAAACTGCACACACGGCACAGTAAGTTCACATTTACAGAAAGAAGGATTTTAGATAAAGAATTTCTCCAAACAAATTCAACTCTTTAATCAGCTTGCAAGATTGTTATATTATCTATCCATCTATCTATCTATCTATCTATCTATCTATCTATCTATCTATCTATCTATCTATCTATCTATCTATCTATCTATCTATCTATCTCTGTATGCCCATTCTATCGGTACCTCTCTCTCTCTCTATCCCTCTGTACCCCCCTCTCTCTATCCCTCTGTACATCCCTGTCTGGAGTAAAAATAAAATGGGGAAGGTGGCTCAACCGTGGCTAACAAGGGAAATTAAGGATAGCGTTAAATCCAAGGAAGAGGCATATAAATTGGCCAGAAAATGCAGCAAACCTGAGGACTGGGAGAATTTTGTAATACAGCAGAGGAGGACAAAGGGTTTAATTAGGAGGGGTAAAATAGAGTATGAGAGGAAGCTTGCTGGGAACATAAAAACTGACTGCAAAAGCTTCTGTAGATATGTGAAGAGAAAAAGATTAGTGAAAACAAACGTAGGTCCCTTGCAGTCAGATTCAGGTGAATTTATAATGGGGAACAAAGAAATGGCGGACCAGTTAAACAAATACTTTGGTTCTGCTTTCACAAAGGAAGACACAAATAATCTTCCAGAAATACTAAGGGATTGAGGGTCTAGTGAGAAGGAGGAACTGAAGCGGGAAATTGTGTTAGGTAAATTGATGGGATTGAAGGCCAATAAATCCCCGGGGCCTGATAGTTTGCATCTCAAAGTACTTAAGGGAAGTGGCCATAGTAATAGTGGATGCATTTGTGATCATTTTCCAACAGTCTATCGACACTGGATCAGTTCCTATGGACTGGGGGGTAGCTAATGTAACACCACTGTTTAAAAAAGGAGGGATAGAGAAAGCGGGTAATTATAGACCAGTTAGCCTGACATCAGTAGTGGGGAAAATGTTGGAATCAATTATTAAAGATGAAATAGCAGCGCATTTGGAAAGCAGTGACAGGATTGGTCCAAGTCAACATGAATTTATGAAAGGAAAATCATGCTTGACAAATCTTCTGGAATTGTTTGAGGATGTAACTAGTAGAGTGGACAAGGGAGAACCAGTGGATGTGGTGTATTTGGACTTTCAAAAGGCTTTTGACAAGGTCCCACACAAGAGATTGGTGTGCAAAATCAAAGCACATGGTATTGGGGGTAATGTACTGACGTGGATAGAGAACTGGTTGGCAGACAGGAAGCACAGGATAAATGGGTCCTTTTCAGAATGGCAGGCAGTGACTAGTGGAGTGGCGCAGGGCTCAGTGCTTGGACCCCAGCTATTTACAATACACATTAATGATTTAGATGAAGGAATTGTGTGTAATATCTCCAAGTTTGCAGATGACACTAAACTGGGTGGCGGTGTGAGCTGTGAGGAGGACGCTAAGAGGCTGCAGGGTGACTTGGACAGGTTAGGTGAGTGGGCAAATGCATAGCAGATGCAGTATAATGTGGATAAATGTGAGGTTATCCTCTTTGGGGGCAAAAACACGAAGGCAGAATATTATCTAAATGGTGGCAGATTAGGAAAGGGGGAGGTGCAACGAGATCTGGGTGTCATGGTTCATCAGTCACTGAAAGTGGGCATACAGGTACAGCAGGCGGTGAAGAAGGCAAATGGTATGTTGGCCTTCATAGCGAGAGGATTTGAGTACAGGGGCAGGGAGGTCTTACTGCAGTTGTACAGGGCCTTGCTGAGGCCTCACCTGGAATATTGCGTTCAGTTTTCGTCTCCTAATCTGAGGAAGGACGTTCTTGCTATTGAGGGAGTGCAGCGAAGGTTCACCAGACTGATTCCCGGGATGGCGGGACTGACATATGAGGAGAGACTGGATCGACTGGGCCTTTATTCACTGGAGTTTAGAAGGATGAGAGGGGATCTCATAGAAACGTATAAGATTCTGACGGGATTGGACAGGTTAGATGCGGGAAGCATGTTCCCGATGTTGGGGAAGTTCAGAACCAGGGGATACAGTCGTAGGATAAGGGGTAGGCCATTTAGGACTGAGATGAGGAGAAACTTCTTCACTCAGAGAGTTGTTAACTTGTGGAATTCCCTGCCGCAGAGAGTTGTTGATGCCAGTTCATTGGATATATTCAAGAGGGAGTTAGATATGGCCCTTACGGCTAAAGGGATCAAGGGGTATGGAGAGAAAGCAGGAAAGGGGTACTGAGGGAATGATCAGCCATGATCTTATTCAATGGTGGTGCAGGCTCGAAGGGCCGAATGGCTTACTCCTGCATCTATTTTCTATGTTTCTATGCTTCTATGTTTCTGTACCTCTCTCTCTTTCTCTCTGTACCTCCCTCTCTCTATCCCTCTATACCTCTCTCTCTCTCTCTCTCTCTCTCTCTATCCCTCTGTACCTCTCTGTCTATTCCTCTGTACCTCTCTCTCTCTCTATCTCTCTCTCTCTATCCCTCTGTACCTCTTTCTCTATCCTTCTGTACCTCTCTCTATCCCTCTGTACCTCTCTCTATCCCTTTATACCTCTCTCTCTATCCCTCTGTACCTCTCTCTCTCTATCCTTCTGTACCTCTCTCTCTCTATATCTCTCTCTCTATCCCTCTGTACCTCTCTCTCTCTCTCTATCCTTCTGTACCTCTCTCTCTATCTCTCTCTCTATCCCTCTGTACCTCTCTGTCTATCCCTCTGTACCTCTCTCTATCTCTCTCTCTATCCCTCTGTACCTCTCTCTCTTTCTCTCTATCTCTCTCTCTCTATCCCTCTGTACCTCTCTCCCTATCCCTCTGTACCTCTCTTTCTCTATCCCACTGTACCTCTCTCTCTCTCTATCTCTCTCTCTATCCCTATGTACCTCTCTCTCTCTCTCTCTCTCTATCTCTCTATCTCTCTATCCCTCTGTACCTCTCTCTCTCTCTATCCTTCTGTACCTCTCTCTATCCCTCTGTACCTCTCTCTCTCTCTATCTCTCTCTCTCTATCCCTCTGTACCTCTCTCTATCCCTTTGTACCTCTCTCTCTCTCTATCCCTCTGTACCTCTCTCTCTCTATCCTTCTGTAGCTCTCTCTCTCTCTATCTCTCTCTCTCTATCCCTCTGTACCTCTCTCTCTCTCTCTATCCTTCTGTATCTCTCTCTCTCTATCTCTCTCTCTATCCCTCTGTACCTCTTTGTCTATCCCTCTGTACCTCTCTCTATCTCTCTCTCTATCCCTCTGTACCTCTCTCTCTATCTCTCTATCTCTCTCTCTCTATCCCTCTGTACCTCTCTCCCTATCCCTCTGTACCTCTCTCTCTCTATCCCACAGTACCTCTCTCTCTCTATCCCTCTGTACCTCTCTCTCTCTCTCCCTCTGTACCTATCCCTGCAGTGTATTTGGATTTTCAGAAGGCCTTTGATAAAGTCCCACATAAGAGGTTAGTTAGTGTGCAAAATGAAAGCACATAGGACTGGGGATAAAGTATTGGCATGGATTCAAAATTGGTTAACTGACAGGAAACAGAGAGTAGGAATAAACGGGTCCTTTTTGGGGTGGTGGGCAGTGACTAGTGGGGTGCCACAGGGATCAGTGCTGGGGCCCCAGCTATTCACAACACTATATAAATAGTTTGGATGAGGGAACCAAATGTAATATTTCCAAGTTTGCTGATAACACAAAACTAGGTGGGGTTGTGAGTTGTGAGGAGGATGCAAAGATGCTGCAGGTGATTTAGATAGGTTGAGCTCGTGGGCAAACACATGGCAGATGCAGTATAACATGGATAAATGTGAAGTTATTCACTTTGGTAGGAAAAACATAAGGACAAAGCATTATTTAAATGGTGATGACTTGGGAAGTGTCGATGTACAGAGGGACCTGGGTGTCCTTGTACACCAGTCATTGAAAGCAAACATGTAGGTGCAGCAAGCAGTTAGGAAGGCAAATGTTATACAGGGCCTTGGTGAGACCGCACCTGGAGTATTGTGTGCAGTTTTGGTCTCCTTACCTAAGAAAGGATATACTTGCCATGGAGGGAGTGCAGCGAAGGTTCACCAGACTGAACGGGAGGTCGGGAGGCGGAGCGGCAGCGTCCCAGGCCTACAAAAGGCCAGCGTGAGTCGGAGATGCCCAGCGTGAGTCGGAGAGGCCCAGCGTGAGTCGGAGAGGCCCAGCGGTTGTCGGAGAGGCCCAGCGGGAGGTGCGTGGAGAGGCCCAGCGGGAGTCAGAGAGGCCCAGCGGGAGGTGAGTGGAGAGGCCCAGCGGGACGTGAGTGGGGAGGCCCAGTGGGAGGTGAGTGGAGAGGCCCAGCGGGAGGTGAGTGGGGAGGCCCAGTGGGAGGTGAGTGGAGAGGCCCAGCGGGACGTGAGTGGGGAGGCCCAGCGGTTGTCGGAGAGGCCCAGCGGGAGGTGCGTGGAGAGGCCCAGCGGGAGTCAGAGAGGCCCAGCGGGAGGTGAGTGGGGAGGCCCAGCGGGACGTGAGTGGAGAGGCCCAGCGGGACGTGAGTGGGGAGGCCCAGCGGGACGTGAGTGGAGAGGCCCAGCGGGAGGTGAGTGGGGAGGCCCAGCGGGACGTGAGTGGGGAGGCCCAGTGGGAGGTGAGTGGAGAGGTCCAGCGGGACGTGAGTGGGGAGGCCCAGCGGGACGTGAGTGGAGAGGCCCAGCGGGACGTGAGTGGAGAGGCCCAGCGGGACGTGAGTGGAGAGGCCCAGCGGGACGTGAGTGGAGAGGCCCAGCGGGAGGTGAGTGGGGAGGCCCAGCGGGACGTGAGTGGGGAGGCCCAGCGGGACGTGAGTGGGGAGGCCCAGCGGGACGTGAGTGGGGAGGCCCAGCGGGACGTGAGTGGGGAGGCCCAGCGGGACGTGAGTGGAGAGGCCCAGCGGGAGGTGAGTGGAGAGGCCCAGCGGGACGTGAGTGGAGAGGCCCAGCGGGACGTGAGTGGGGAGGCCCAGCGGGACGTGAGTGGAGAGGCCCAGCGGGAGGTGAGTGGGGAGGCCCAGCGGGACGTGAGTGGGGAGGCCCAGCGGGAGGTGAGTGGGGAGGCCCAGCGGGAGGTGAGTGGAGAGGCCCAGTGGGAGGTGAGTGGGGAGGCCCAGCGGGAGGTGAGTGGGGAGGCCCAGTGGGAGGTGAGTGGGGAGGCCCAGCGGGAGGTGAGTGGGGAGGCCCAGCGGGAGGTGAGTGGGGAGGCCCAGTGGGAGGTGAGTGGGGAGGCCCAGTGGGACGTGAGTGGAGAGGCCCAGCGGGAGGTGAGTGGAGAGGCCCAGCGGGAGGTGAGTGGGGAGGCCCAGCGGGAGGTGAGTGGAGAGGCCCAGCGGGAGGTGAGTGGAGAGGCCCAGCGGGAGGTGAGTGGGGAGGCCCAGCGGGAGGTGAGTGGGGAGGCCCAGCGGGAGGTGAGTGGAGAGGCCCAGTGGGAGGTGAGTGGGGAGGCCCAGCGGGAGGTGAGTGGAGAGGCCCAGCGGGAGGTGAGTGGGGAGGCCCAGCGGGAGGTGAGTGGGGAGGCCCAGCGGGAGGTGAGTGGAGAGGCCCAGCGGGAGGTGAGTGGAGAGGCCCAGCGGGACGTGAGTGGGGAGGCCCAGCGGGACGTGAGTGGAGAGGCCCAGCGGGACGTGAGTGGAGAGGCCCAGCGGGACGTGAGTGGAGAGGCCCAGCGGGAGGTGAGTGGAGAGGCCCAGCGGGACGTGAGTGGAGAGGCCCAGCGGGAGGTGAGTGGAGAGGCCCAGCGGGACGTGAGTGGAGAGGCCCAGCGGGAGGTGAGTGGAGAGGCCCAGCGGGACGTGAGTGGAGAGGCCCAGCGGGAGGTGAGTGGAGAGGCCCAGTGGGACGTGAGTGGAGAGGCCCAGCGGGACGTGAGTGGAGAGGCCCAGCGGGACGTGAGTGGGGAGGCCCAGCGGGAGGTGAGTGGAGAGGCCCAGCGGGACGTGAGTGGAGAGGCCCAGCGGGACGTGAGTGGGGAGGCCCAGCGGGAGGTGAGTGGGGAGGCCCAGCGGGAGGTGAGTGGGAAGGCCCAGCGGGAGGTGAGTGGAGAGGCCCAGCGGGACGTGAGTGGAGAGGCGGAGCTTGTGCAGCTTCAGCGGGGAGAGAAAGCAAAAAAGAAGTAGAAAGAAATCAAAAGATGACGTCACAGCCAAAGGGGTAAGTGATTGTCTGGTGATTGGTAAGTAGCTTTTCTTTTTCTTTTTATATCAGTAAGTAACCTGTTAACATTGTTGTCACCAAATTAAGTGTATCTAAGGATTAAGTCGTGGCAGAAGAGCTCGGACACGTGATATGCTCCTCCTCTACTATGTGGGAACTCAGGGACACTTCCGGTGTCCCTGACGACTACATCTGTGGGAAGTGTATCCGCCTCCAGCTCCTGACGGACCGCGTTGCAGAATTCAAGCTGAAGGTGGATTCACTCTGGAGCATCCACGATGCTGAGAATGACGTGAGTAGCACGTGTAGCGAGTTGGTCTTACCGCAGGTGAAGGGTCCACAGCCAGATAGGGAATGGAAGACCAACAGGAAGAGCAGTGCAAGGAAGGTAGTGCAGGGGTCCCCTGCGGTCATCCCCCTGCAAAACAGATACACCGCTTTGAGTACTGTTGAGGGGGATGACTCATCAGGGGAGGGCAGCAGCAGCCAAGTTCATGGCACCATGGCTGGCTCTGCTGCACAGGAGGGCAGGAAAAAGAGTGGGAGAGCTATAGTGATAGGGGATTCAATTGTAAGGGGAATAGATAGGCGTTCCTGCGGCCGCAACCGAGACTCCAGGATGGTATGTTGCCTCCCTGGTGCAAGGGTCAAGGATGTCTCGGAGCAGGTGCAGGACATTCTGAAAAAGGAGGGTGAACAGCCAGTTGTCATGGTGCACATTGGTACCAACGATATAGGTAAAAGACGGGATGAGGTCCTACGAGACGAATTTAAGGAGCTAAGAGCTAAATTAAAAAGTAGGACCTCAAAAGTAGTAATCTCGGGATTGATACCAGTGCCATGTGCTAGTCAGAGTAGGAATCGCAGGATAGCGCAGATGAATACGTGGCTTGAGCAGTGGTGCAGCAAGGAGGGATTCAAATTCCTGGGGCATTGGAACGGCTTCTGGGGGAGATGGGACCAGTACAAACCGGACGGTCTGCACCTGGGCAGGACCGGAACCAATGTCCTAGGAGGAGTGTTTGCTAGTGCTGTTGGGGAGGAGTTAAACTAATATGGCAGGGGGATGGGAACCAATGCCGGGAGACAGAGGGAAACAAAATGGAGACAGAAGAAAAAGACAGAAAGGAGAAGAGTAAAAGTGGAGGGCAGAGAAACCCAAGGCAAAAAACAAAAAGGGCCACTTTGCAGCAAAATTCTAAAGGGTTAAAGTGTGTTAAAAAGGCAAGCCTGAAGGCTCTGTGCCTCAATGCGAGGAGTATTCGGAATAAGGTTGATGAATTAACTGTGCAGATAGCAGTTAACGGATACGATGTGGTTGGCATCACGGAGACATGGCTCCAGGGTGACCAAGGCTGGGAACTCAACATCCGGGGTATTCAACATTTAGGAAGGACAGACAGAGAGGAAAAGGAGGTGGGGTGGCATTGCTGGTTAAAGCGGAAATTAATGCAATTGTAAGGAAGGACATTAGCTTGGATGATGTGGAATCGGTATGGGTGAAGCTACGGAATACCAAAGGGCAGAAAACGCTAGTGGGAGTTGTGTACAGACCTCCAAACAGTAGTAGTGATGTAGGGGAGGGCATCAAACAGGAAATTAGGGGTGCATGCAATAAAGGTGCAGCAGTTATCATGGGTGACTTTAATATGCACATAGATTGGGCTAACCAAACTGGAAACAATACAGTGGAGGAGGATTTCCTGGAATGCATAAGGGATGGTTTTCTAGACCAATATGTCAAGGAACCAACTAGGGGGGAGGCCATCTTAGACTGGGTGTTGTGTAATGAGAGAGGATTAATTAGCAATCTCGTTGTGCGAGGCCCCTTGGGGAAGAGTGACCATAATATGGTGGAATTCTGCATTAGGATGGAGAATGAAACAGTTAATTCAGAGACTTAAAGAAGGCTAACTTTGAAGGTATGAGGCGTGAATTGGCTAGGATAGATTGGTGAATGATACTTAAGGAGTTGACAGTGGATGGGCAATGGCAGACATTTAGAGACTGCATGGATGAACTACAACAATTGTACATCTCTGTCTGGTGTAAAAATAAAAAAGGGAAGGTGGCTCAACCGTGGCTATCAAGGGAAATCAGGGATAGTATTAAAGCCAAGGAAGTGGCATACAAATTGGCCAGAAATAGCAGCGAACCCGGGGACTGGGAAAAATGTAGAACTCAGCAGAGGAGGACAAAGGGTTTGATTATGGCAGGGAAAATAGAGTACGAGAGGAAGCTTGCAGGGAACATTAAAATGGACAGCAAAAGCTTCTATAGATATGTAAAGAGAAAAAGGTTAGTAAAGACAAACGTAGGTCCCCTGCAGTCAGAATCAGGGCAAGTCATAACTAGGAACAAAGAAATGGCAAACCAATTGAACAGCCGATCAGGAACTCAAGCAATGGCTTTGCTGCTTGTTGGAGAGGGTTAATCTGTGTCCTTTCTGACTGCAGCACCTTGTGGTTATAACCGCAGTAAGCTGGACAGACATGGTGCTGATCCACCAAAGGCCCACTGGATAAAGTCTACTGTCTGCAACACAGGACCAGGAGGAGGCCATTCAGCCCCTCGAGCCTGTTACACAGGAACAGGAGGAGGCCATTCAGCCCCTCGAGCCTGTTACACAGGAACAGGAGGAGGGCCAGTCAGCCCCTCGAGCCTGTAACACAGGAACAGGAGGAGGCCATTCAGCCCCTCGAGCCTGTTACACAGGAACAGGAGGAGGCCATTCAGCCCCTCGAGCCTGTTACACAGGAACAGGAGGAGGCCATTCAGTCCCTCGAGCCTGTTACACAGGAACAGGAGGAGGCCATTCAGTCCCTCGAGCCTGTTACACAGGAACAGGAGGAGGCCATTCAGCCCCTCGAGCCTGTTACACAGGAACAGGAGGAGGCCATTCAGCCCCTCGAGCCTGTTACACAGGACAAGGAGGAGGCCATTCAGCCCCTCGAGCCTGTTACACAGGAACAGGAGGAGGCCATTCAGCCCCTCGAGCCTGTTACACAGGACAAGGAGGAGGCCATTCAGCTCCTCGAACCTGTTACACAGGAACTCGAGGAGGCCCATTCAGCCCCTCGAGCCTGTAACACAGGAACAGGAGGAGGCCATTCAGCCCCTCGAGCCTGTTACACAGGACAAGGAGGAGGCCATTCAGCCCCTCGAGCCTGTTACACAGGAACAGCAGTGAACCCGGAGACTGGGAGAAATTTAGAACTCAGCAGAGGAGGACAAAGGGTTTGATTAGGGCAGGGAAAATGGAATATGAGAAGAAGCTTGCAGGGAACATTAAGACGGATTGCAAAAGTTTCTATAGATATGTAAAGAGAAAAAGGTTAGTAAAGACAAAAGTAGGTCCCCTGCAGTCAGAATCAGGGGAAGTCATAACGGGGAACAAAGAAATGGCAGACCAATTAAACAAGTACTTTGGTTCGGTATTCACTAAGGAGGACACAAACGGATATAAAAGGGATCAGAGGATCTAGTAAGAAGGAGGAACTGAGGGAAATCCTTATTAGTCGGGAAATTGTGTTGGGGAAATTGATGGGATTGAAGGCCGATAAATCCCCAGGGCCTGATGGCCTGCATCCCAGAGTACTTCAGGAGGTGGCCTTGGAAATAGCGGATGCATTGACAGTCATTTTCCAACATTCCATAGACTCTGGATCAGTTCCTATGGCTTGGAGGGTAGCCAATGTAACCCCACTTTTTAAAAAAGGAGGGAGAGAGAAAACAGGGAATTATAGACCAGTCAGCCTGACCTCAGTAGTGGGTAAAATGATGGAATCAATTATTAAGGATGTCATAGCAGCGCAATTGGAAAGAGGTGACATGATAGGTCCAAGTCAGCATGGATTTGTGAAAGGAAAATCATGCTTGACAAATATTCTGGAATTTTTTGAGGATGTTTCCAGTAGAGTGGACAATGGGGAACCAGTTGATGTGGTGTATTTGGACTTTCAGAAGGCTTTCGACAAGGTCCCACACAAAAGATTAATGTGCAAAGTTAAAGCACATGGGATTGGGGGTTGTGTGCTGACATGGATTGAGAACTGGTTGGCAGACAGGAAGCACAGAGTAGGACTAAATGGATACTTTTCAGAATGGCAGGCACTGACTAGTGGGGTAACGCAAGGTTCTGTGCTGGGGCCCCAGCTGTTTACATTGTACATTAATGATTTAGATGAGGGGATTAAATGTAGTATCTCCAAATTTGCGGATGACACTAAGTTAGGTGGCAGTGTGAGTTGCGAGGAGGATGCTATGAGGCTGCAGAGTGACTTGGATAGGTTAGGTGAGTGGGCAAATGCATGGCAGATGAAGTATCATGTGGATAAATGTGAGGTTATCCACTTTGGTGGTAAAAACAGAGAGACAGACTATTATCTGAATGGTGACAGATTAGGAAAAGGGGAGGTGCAATGAGACCTGGGTGTCATGGTACATCAGTCATTGAAGGTTGGCATGCAGGTACAGCAGGCGGTTAAGAAAGCAAATGGCATGTTGGCCTTTATAGCGAGGGGATTTGAGTACAGGGGCAGGGAGGTGTTGCTACAGTTGTACAGGGCCTTGGTGAGGCCACACCTGGAGTATTGTGTACAGTTTTGGTCTCCTAACTTGAGGAAGGATCTCCAGACTGATTCCCGAGATGGCGGGACTGACATGTCAAGAAAGACTGGATCAACTGGGCTTGTATTCACTGGAGTTCAGAAGAATGAGAGGGGATCTCATAGAAACATTTAAAATTCTGATGGGTTTAGACAGGTTAGATGCAGGAAGAATGTTCCCAATGTTGGGGAAGTCCAGAACCAGGGGTCACAGTCTAAGGATAAGGGGTAAGCCATTTAGGGCCGAGATGAGGAGAAACTTCTTCACCCAGAGAGTGGTGAACCTGTGGAATTCTCTACCACAGAAAGTTGTTGAGGCCAATTCACTAAATAAATTCAAAAAGGAGTTAGATGTAGTCCTTACTACTAGGGGGATCAAGGGGTATGGCGAGAAAGCAGGAATGGGGTACTGAAGTTGCATGTTCAGCCATGAACTCATTGAATGGCGGTGCAGGCTCGAAGGGCTGAATGGCCTACTCCTGCACCTATTTTCTATGTTTCTATGTTTCTATGTCTATGATTCCTGGAATGACAGGACTGTCGTATGAGGAGAGATTGGGTCGACTAGGCCTGTATTCACTGGAGTTCAGAAGAATGAAAGAGGATCTCATTGAAACGTATAAAATTCTGATGTGGTTGGATAGACTGGATGTGGGGAGGATGTTTCCCCGGGCTGGGAAGTCTAGAACAAAGGGTCACAGTCTCAGGATACGGGGTAGGAAATTTAGGACCGAGATGAGGAGACATTTTTTCACTCGAGGGTGGTGAACATGTGGAATTCTCTACCACAGAAGGCTGTGGAGGCCAATTCACTGAATATATTTAAGAGGGAAATAGATAGATTTCTAGACACAAAAGGCATCAACAGGTATGGAGAGAAAGCGGGAATATGGTGTTGAGATGGAGGATCAGCCATGATTATATTGAATGGCGGTGCAGGCTCGTAGGGCTGAATGGCTTACTACTGCTTCTATTTTCTATGTTTCTATGTTTCTTTCTCTCTCTCTATCCCTCTGTACCTCTCTATCCCTCTGTACCACTCTCTCTCTGTCTACCCCCCCCCTCCCACTCTCTCCCTCGCTCTCTATCACTCTGTATCTCTCTATCTCTATCTCCTTATCCCCCTTTCTCTCTCTGTCTCTCTATCCCCCTCTCTCTATCCCTCTGTATCTCTCTCTCTATCCCTTTGCACCTTTCTCTCTCTATCTCTCTCTCTATCTCTCTCTCTCTATCCCTCTCTGTACCTCTCTCTCTCTATCTCTGTACCTCTCTATCTCTCTCTCTCTGTCTAATCCTCTGTACCTCTCTCTCTCTATCCCTCTATACCCCTCTTTCTATATCTCTCTCTATCTCTCTATACTTCTCTCTCGCTATCTCTATCCCTCTCCCTCTATCTCTGTACCTCTCTCCGTATCTCTCTCTCTCTCTATCTCTCTATATCTCTCTCTATCTCTGCACCTCTCTCCCTATCTCTCTCTCTCTCTCTTGGCGTTTGATACTCTATGTGAAGCCCCCCTGTGTGGCAGATGGACCCAGATCAGTGTCCAGACAGCTCAATCCCATCATGTGGGTCTGTGCTTCTGACTGGAAGGTTAAAGCAGAGATTACTCTAATAAAGCCTTCCTTCCTTTCCCTTTGAGGAAGAAGACTGAAAACAGCAGATGATTAGAGTTAAAGTTTTGGGATCTGAAGGACCGGGGGTGGGGGCCTGGGGGGCGGTTGGAGGGGGGAAGTGGGAGGATGGGGGCGGGGGGGGGGTGGGAGGGGGTGGGTGGTGACAGACTCCAGACGACACTTTGAATTTCAGAAGCTGTTGCTGGGACAGGTGGATGGGTCAGTGGGCCTTCGGTATTAAAGCCCGAAACATCCACACTTTGGTCAGCTTCACAGCATACATGTAGATTTGTCTTTATATTTTTTATCAAATTTTCCCCAAATAATTTTCCTCTCCTCTACTGAGCATGGTGAATCTGTCTGGGGGTGTGCTTCCTAAATAATATTATCATTATCATCATAGGCAGTCCCTCGGAATCGAGGAAGACTTGCTTCCACTCTAAAAGTGAGTTCTCAGGTGACTGAACAGTCCAATACGGGAATTACAGTCTCTGTCACAGGTGGGACAGACAGTGGTTGAGGGAAAGGGAGGGTGGGACTGGTTTGCCGCACGCTCCTTCCGCTGCCTGCGCTTGGTTTCTGCATGCTCTCGGCGACGAGACTCGAGGTGCTCAGCGCTCTCCCGGATGCTCTTCCTCCACTTAGGGCGGTCTTTGGCCAGGGATTCCCAGGTGTCAGTGGGGATGTTGCACTTTATCAGGGAGGCTTTGAGGGTGCCCTTGAAATGTTTCCTCTGTCCACCTGGGGCTCGCTTGCCGTGTAGGAGTTCCGAGTGGAGCGCTTGTGTCGGGCATGCGGACAATGTGGTCCGCCCAACGGAGCTGGTCAAGTGTGGTCAGTGCTTCGATGCTGGGGATGTTGGCCTGATCGAGAACACTGACGTTGGTGCGTCTGTCCTCCCAGGGAACTTTCAGCATCTTGCGGAGACATCGTTGGTGGTATTTCTCCAGCGACTTGAGGTGTCTACTGTACATGGTCCACGTCTCTGAGCCATACAGGAGGGCGGGTATCACTACAGCCCAGCAGACCATGAGCTTGGTGCCAGATTTGAGGGCCTGATCTTCGAACACTCTCTTCCTCAGGTGACCGAAGGCTGCGCTGACGCACTGGAGGCAGTGTTGAACCTCTTCGTTGATGTCTGCCCTTGCTGATAATAGGCTCCGGAGGTATGGAAAGTGGTCCACGTTGCCCAGGGCTGCACCGTGGATCTTGATGACTGGGGGGCAGTGCTGTGTGGGGGGGGGGGGTCAGGTTGATGGAGGACCTTTGTCTTATGGATGTTTAGTGTAAGGCCCATGCATTCGGATGCCTCAGTGACGATGTTGACGATGACTTGGAGTTCAGCCTCTGAATGTGTGCAGACACAAGCGTTGTCCGCGTACTGTAGCTCGACGTATTAATAATTATAACAACAACTAGCTTGAACATTCACTCCCTCCACCACCAGTGCACCGTGGCTGTAGGAAGCATTGCAGCAATTCGCCACGGTTCCATCACCTCCCAAACCCTCGTCCTCTACCGCCTAGAAGGACAAAGGCAGCAGGCGCAAGTTCCTCTTCAAGTCACACACGCCATCCTGACTTGGAAATATATCGGTCGTTCCTTCATCGTGGCTGGGTCACAATCCTGGAACTCCCTCCCCAACAGCACTGTGGGAGCACCTTCACCACACAGACTGCGGCGGTTCAAGAAGGTGGCTCACCACCACCTTCTCGAGGGGCGATTAGGGATGGGCAATAAATGCTCACCTTGCCAGTAGAATCAGAGAACGGTTGCAGCACAGAAGGAGGCCATTCGGCCCGTCGAGCCCGAGACGGCTCTCTGCAAGAGCACCTCAGCCAGTCCCACTCCCCCCGCCCTTTCCCCGGAGCCCTACAATTTTTTTTACTTCAGGTACTTATCCAACTCCCTTTTGAAAGCCATGATTGAGTCTGCCTCCACCACCCTTTCAGGCCGTGCATTCCAGATCCTAACCACTCACTGCGTAAAAAAGTTTTTTCTTACATTGCCTTTGGTTCTTCTGCCAATCGCCTTAAATCTGTGTCCTCTGGTTCTCGACCCTTCCACCAATGGGAACAGTTTCTCTCTCTCTACTCTATCCAGACCCCTACTGATTTTGAACACCTCGATCAAATCTCCTTTCAACCTTCTCTGCTCCAAGGAGAACAACCCCAGCTTCTCCAGTCTATCCACGTAACTGAAGTCCCTCATTCCTGGAACCATTCTCGTCAATTGTTTCTGCACCGTCTCTAAGGCCTTCACATCCTTCCTAAAGTGCGGGGCCCAGAATTGGACACAATACTCCAGCTGGGGCCGAACCAGTGTTTTAAGAACATAAGAACATAAGAAATAGGAGCAGGAGTAGACCATATGGCCCCTCGAGCCTGCTCCACCATTTAATATGAACATGGCTGATCTGATCATGGACTCAGGTCCACTTCCCTGCCCGCTCCCCATAACCCCTTATTCCCTTATCGGTTAAGAAACTGTCTATCTCTGTCTTAAATGTATTCAATGTCCCAGCTTCCACAGCTCTCTGAGGCAGTGAATTCCACAGATTTACAACCATCTGAGAGAAGAAATTTCTCCTCATTTATAAAGGTTGATCATAACTTCCTTGCTTTTGTACTCTGTGCCTCTATTTATGAAGCCCAGGATCCCATAAGCTTTTTAAACCACTTGCTCAACCTGTCCTGCCTCCTTTTGTATTGGTGCACATATACCCCCAGGTCTCTCTGTTCATGCACCCCCGTTAGAATCGTAGCCTTTAGTTTAGTGACACCCACAACCCGAGAGTGAATAATAAAGAAAAAATGCATTAATCCAAACCGGGACATTTTCATCTTCACTGACTGGGTAGTCATTCTTTTTGCCACTTCCAGCTGCTCCTGCTCATTCATGGGCTCTGAGTTCATAAGAACATATTGGCTGCCGCGTTTCCCACATTACAACAGTGACTACACTCCAAACATACTTCATTGGCTGTAAAGAGCTTCAAGATGTCCGGTGGTCAGGAAAGATGCAATATAAATCCAAGTCTTTATTACTTCTCATAAGAATTAAGAGCAGGAATAAGCCATTCGGCCCCTCGAGCCTGCTTCGCCATTCAATAAGATCATAGCTGATCTTCGATCTCAACTCCACTTTCCCGCAGTGTCCCCATATCCCTTGAGTCCCTTATTATCCAAAAATCTATCGACCTCTGTCTTGAATATACTCAAAGACTGAGCGTCCACAGCCCTCTGGGGTGGAGAATTCCAAAGATTCATCACCCTCTGAGTGAAGAACTTTCTCCTCATCTCAGTCATAATAAGTTATTCTGAGACTGTGGCCCCTGGTTCTAGGCTCCCCAGCCTGGGGAAACATCCTCCCTGCATCTACCCTGTCAAGCCCTGTAAGAATTTTGTATGTTTCAATGAGATCACCTCTCATTCTTCTAAACTCTAGAGAATATAGGCCTAGTCTACTCAATCTCTCCTCATAGGACAATCCCCCCATCCCAAGAATCAGTCTGGTGAACCTTCGTTGCATTCCTTCTATGGCAAGTATATCCTTCCTTAGGTAAGGAGACAAAAACTGTACACAATACTCCAGGTGCAGTCTCACCAGGGCCCTGTATAATTGCAGTGAGACGTCTTTACTCTTATACTCAAATCCTCTTGTGATAAAGGCCAACATACCATTTGCTTTCTTAATTGCTTGCTGTACCTGCATGTTAACTTTCAGTGATTGGTGTACAAGGACACCCAGGTCCCTCTGAACACCAACATTTCCCAATCTCTCACCTGTTAAAAAATACTCTGCTTTTCTATTTTCCTACCAAAGTGGATAACTTCACATTTCTCCACATTATATTCCATTTGCCATGTTCCTGCACACTCACTTAGTCTGTCTATATCCCCTTGAAGTGCCTTTACATCCTCCTCACAATTTACATTCCCACCTAGCTTTGTATTATCAGCAAACTTGGATATATTACATTTGGTCCCCTCAACCAAACCATTGATATAGATTGTGAATAGCTGGGGCCCAAGCACCGATCCTTGTGGCACCCCACTAGTTACAGCCTGACAACCCGAAAATGACCTACTCCCTGTTTTCTGTCTATTAACCAATCTTCAATCATTGCTACTGTGTTACCCCCAATCCCATGAGCCCTAATTTTGTTCCCTCCACTCTCTCGCCTCTCGAGTGCTACTTAGGTGAATTATGCTGAAATACAGATTATTTCAATGGGTCTGACCAGTGGCAGGGCCTAGCCCCTGGAAGCTGGAGAGGAAAGTCTTTTGCGCTATTCTCGTCATCTCAATCACAGATGAGGCCATCTCTGATCACTGCCTTATATCCCTCACCACTCACGTCCCACTTCCCCTTCCCAACTCCACTTCCCAGCCCCTGGAAAAAAACTCTCCCCCAAGTCACTTACAACACTTTCCAACCGTCCAGTGTCATGCTGAGGGAGTGCTGCATTGTCGGAGGTGCCGACTTTTGCATGAGATGTTGAACCGAGGCCCCGTCTGTTCTCTCAGCTGGATGTAAAAGATCCCACGGCCACTATTTTGAAGAGCAGGGGAGTTATTCCCCGGTGTCCTGGGGCCAATATTTATCCCTCAATCCACGTCACTAAAAAGAAAGATGATCTGGTTATTATCACATTGCTGTTTGTGGGAGCTTGCTGTGCGCAAATTGGCTGCTGCGTTTCCTACATTACAACAATGACTACACTCCAAAAGGTACTTCATTGGCCGTAAAGCATGTTGGTGGTGTGAAAAGCACTATATAAACTCTAGAGCGAATCAAGGGATATGGAGATCGGGCGGGAAGGTGCAGTTGAGGTGGAAGATCAGCCATGATCTTATTGAATGGTGGAGCAGGCTCGAGGGGACGAATGGCCGACTCCTGCTCCGATTTCCTATTTTTTATGTTCTTAAGTGCAAGACTTCTTTTCTTTTTCTTACCTCCAAATGGAACAGACTTCAAAGTATATGGAGGACCATTTGTTTAGCCATTCATCACCAGATCAGGCTGGGCCATGTTCTTGCACCTCTTCAAACAAAGAGCAGTGGCTATCTGGAATTCTATCCCCCAAAAGGCTGTGGATGCTGGGGGCCAATTTAAATGATGAAGACTTGCTCGCTTTTTGATAGGTAAGGATATCAAGGGTTCAAGAGCAAAGGCGGGGAAGTGGAAAGAATCACAGATCATGGCGGAACCTGTTAGGAGGGCCGGTAGGCCCACGCCTGTTCCTGTAAATACTCTCACAACAGAAATCCCAATAGACATAATACAGCCAACTCCAGATAGATGCATTCCCAATCCAAGGTTAGAATACTTGTTAATAAACCCTGCCCATTCACTCCCATTGTACATAATCCCAATGGACCCAAACCCCTTCCCATTCACTCTCATTGTACATAATCCCAATAGACCAAACCCCTTCCCATTCACTCCTATTGTACATAATCCCAATAGACCAAACCTCTTCCCATTCACTCCCAGTGTACAGAATCCCAATGGATCAAACCCCTTCCCATTCACTCCTATTGTACATAATCCCAATGGACCAAACCCCTTCCCATTCACTCCCATTGTACACAATCCCAATGGACCCAAACCCCTTCCCATTCACTCCTATTGTACATAATCCCAATAGACCAAACCCCTTCCCATTCATTCCCACTGTACACAATCCCAATGGACCCAAACCTCTTCCCATTCACTCCCATTGTACACAATCCCAATGGACCCAAACCTCTTCCCATTCACTCCCATTGTATACAATCCCAATGGACCCAAACCCCTTCCTATTTGCTCCCATTGTACAGAATCCAAATGGACCCAAACCTCTTCCCATTCACTCCCATTGTTCATAATCCCAATGGACCAAACCCCTTCCTATTCACTCCCATTGTTCATAATCCTAATGAACCAAACCCCTTCCCATTCACTCCCATTGTATATAATCCCAATGGACCCAAACCCCTTCCCATTCACTCCCATTGTATATAATCCCAATGGATCTAAACCCCTTCCCATTTGCTCCTATTGTACACAATCCCAACGGACCAAACCCCTTCCCATTCAATCCCATTGTACACAATCACAATGGGCCAAACCCCTTCCCATTCACTCCCATTGTATATAATCCCAATGGACCCAAACGCCTTCCAATTCACTCCCATTGTACACAATCCCAATGGACCTAAACCCCTTCCCATTCACTCCCATGTACATAATCCCAATGGACCCAAACCCCTTCCCATTCACTCCCACTGTACTGAATCCCAATGGACCCAAACCCTTTCCCATTCATTCCCCCTGTATAGAACCCCAATGGACCCAAACCCCTTCCCATTCACTCCCACTGTACTGAATCCCAATGGACCCAAACCCCTTCCCATTCACTCCTACTGTATAGAATCCCAATGGACCCAAACCCCTTCCCATTCCCTCCCATGTACAGAATCCCAATGGACCCAAACCCCTTCCCATTCACTCCCACTTTACTGAATCCCAATGGACCCAAACCCCTTCCCATTCACTCCCACTGTACTGAATCCCAATAGACCCAAACCCCTTCCCATTCACTCCCATGTACAGAATCCCAATGGACCCAAACCCCTTCCTATTCACTCCACTGTACTGAATCCCAATGGACCCAAACCCCTTCCCATTCATTCCACCTGTATAGAACCCCAATGGCCCAAACCCTTTCCCTTTCACTCCCATTGTATAAAATCCCAATGGACCCTTCCCATTCACTCCCACTGTACACAATCCCAATAGCAGGACCTACTTCAGTTACCTGTAGTTACAAATTCGGTCCAATTAAAGGGAATTCTTGGTTCCAGCATAGCGCGGATTCCCAATTAGCTGGCCGTTAATCCTCTGCAAACTCCGTGTAATCCTCTTTGTGCAGAGTGTGACGGTGCAGTCAGTCTGTGCCTGGGATTGGCTGGCGCTCACACTGTGACAGAATGAATGAAGCAGCTGATGAACTGCTGTGCCTGGGTTTGGAGACGGCATCATGTATTCTGTGGTTTGAATCACATTGTGCTGACACAGGCTTCATTAAAGGGGACGGGAGCAAGGGCTCGACGAGAACCCCTAACCCATCGAGAAACTAGGCTTTGTCGTGAAGATCTAGGCTTGAGCCCCTAGTGTTTCTTAAGCAGTTCCATGATACTTTAACCATAGAACCTAACAGCACTGAAACACGCCATTCGGCCCATCGTTCCTGTGATGGCTCTTTGAAAGAGCGATCCAATTAGTCCCACTCCCCTCCTCTGCTCTTTCCCAGAGCCCTCCAATTTTCTCCCCTTCAAGTATTTATCTAATTCCATTTTGAAAGTTATTATTGAATCTGCTTCCACCGCCCTTTCAGGCAGCGTGTTCCAGTTCCCAACAACACACAGCGCAAAACAAATTCTCCTCATCTCCCCCTCTGGCTCTTTTGCCAATTCCCTTAAATCTGTGTCCTCTGCAGGGGTGAAAATTCAACCCTCAGCGCCCGCTGCTGCCGACAGTCCTTTTGCTGATCGGCCCAGTGCCACGTTCGGGGTGGGCCCGGAGCGGGCGGGAGGGGAGAGCCGCCGGGAACCGCCGGCTGACGTCAGCGGACGGCCGAGTGGGGCAACTGAGCTCCCGCCCGCCGAGCTCCCAGATTCCTGCGGGCGGGAGCCGGCGGCAGAACGGGGAAGGACCGCTGGCTGGAGGCCGGCCTGTCCCCGACGGTGAGCGGGAAGATCGTGGAAAAAAGGTAAGTGAACTTTCTGAAGAAAAAAATTCCACAGCGACTTACCTGGACGGGGTCCTCTGGAGGTCTTCCGATAGTTTTTTTTATTTTTCATTACTGCATTTCTTTTCCAGGTCTTCGACCCTCCGTGGGCCCGACTCCATCCTCGGTGGCACTTGGGCGGCAAGCGCCTCTGCCGCCGAGAATGAGACCTCCCGCCCGCTGACGCCCAGATTGGCGGCGTACGTCGTCCATTTGTCGCCCGCTGACCTTCGAGGGACCTCGGCGATGAATATCCCGCCCAAAGTACCGTCCGGGACCTCGGCAGCCATCGGCGGCACTTTGGGCGGCTCGTGGGCGGGCGGGGGCCCTGATGAAATTCTGCCCTGGTTACCGGCCCATCTGCCATTGGAAACTCTTTCTCCGTATTTACTCCAACAAAACCCGTCCTGATTTTGAACAACTCTGTCGAATCTCCCAGAATGCCTCTATTCAACACTAAACGACTTACTCCGTGAACCCGCTCATTTCCCCCACCAAGCACTTTGCACACCTGGTGCGACACAGCACTGGAGTTATACTGCACGTGCTGTCGGAAGCTGGAGACCTGAGGCTGCCTCACAGTGTGCACCCTCCAGGATTTGAGCAGGACTTGACACCAGAGTTGACTGCAACCTTCTAAACCATCTCACAGGAGTTGCAGTAGGACCCTGGTGAGACCACACCTGGAGTATTGTGCACAGTTTTGGTCTCCTTACCTAAGGAAGGATACACTTGCCATAGAGGGAGTGCAACGAAGGTTCACCAGACTGATTCCTGGGATGGGGGGATTGTCCTATGAGGAGAGATTGAGTAGACTAGGCCTATATTCTCTAGAGTTTAGAAGAATGAGACGTGATCTCATTGAAATATATAAAATTCTTACAGGGCTTGACAGGGTAGATGCAGGGAGGATGTTTCCCCCAGGCTGGGGGGTCTAGAACCAGGGCTCACAGTCTCAGAATAAGGGGTCGGCCATTTAGGACTGAGATGAAGAGAAATTTCTTCACCCAGAGGGTGGTGAATCTTCGGTATTCTCTACCCCAGAGGGCTGTGGAGGCTCAGTCTTTGAGTATATTCAAGACAGAGATCGATAGATTTTTGAATATTAAGGGAATCGAGGGATATGGGGATCAGGTAGGAAAGTGGAGTTGAGGTAGAAGATCAGCCATGATCTTATTGGATGGCAGAGCAGGCTCGAGGGGCTGTATGGCCTACTCCTGCTCCTAATTCTTATGTTCTTATGTAAAATATATTTTGGAGTGAAATGCAGCCATTCGATATCTGATTACATACAACTTCTAATATCGATTACTTCCCAACTCAGTGTCAATCTACGCCAGCAAAATAATAGTTTATTGACTGAAGCATTGCTGGAGTAGAGGTAGGTGGGACTGCCCAGGAACTTGCCTCATCTTCGAATACTAACCTTTGCACCATGTCCTACATCCAAGGCCCCCAAATCTGGCACCAAGCTCATGGTTTATAGGGCTGCAGTGATACCCGCCCTCTTGTATGGCTCAGGGACGTGGACCATACAACAGACACCTCAAATCACTGGAGCAACACCACCAACGATGTCTCCGCAAGATCCTACAAATCCCCTGGGAGGACAGACGCACCAACGTCAGTGTTCTCGATCAGGCCAACATCCCCAGCCTCGAAGCACTGACCACACTTGATCAGCTCCATTGGGCAGGCCACATCATCCGCATTCCCACACGAGACTCCCAAAGCAAACGCTCTACTCGGAACTCCTTCACGGCAAGCGAGCCAAAGGTGGGCAGAGGAAACGTTTCAAGGACACCCTCAAAGCCTCCCTGATAAAGTGCAACATTCCCACCGACACCTGGGAGTCCCTGGCCAAAGACCGCCCTAAGTGGAGGAAGTGCATCCGGGAGGGCGCTGAGCACCTCGAGTCTTGTCGCCGAGAGCATGCAGAAAACAAGCGCAGGCAGCGGAAGGAGCGTGTGGCAAACCAGACTCCCCACCCACCCTTTCCTTCAACCACTGTCTGTCCCACCTGTGACAGGGACTGTAATTCCTGTATTGGACTGTACAGTCACCTGAGAACTCACTTTTAGAGTGGAAGCAAGTCTTCCTCGATTTCAAGGGACTGCCTATGATGGTGACCTCCAAGAATAGCAAATCTGTAGGGATGCACGTGAAGTCAGGTCTCTATAGCGACACTTGCAGTTTAGGCTCATGGCATGAAAAAGGGCCTCTTGGATGAGGTGTCTGAGGCCATCGTCCCAATGAAACTGCTCTACAGGATAGCGGGGGAGAGGACCCAAATCCGCGACCTCTACCACTTCGAAGGACAAGAGCAGCAGGCGCATGGGAACACCATCACCTCCACGTTCCCCTCCCAGTCACACACCATCCTGACTTAGAAATATATCGATCGTTCCTTCATCGTCACTGGGTCAAAATCCTGGAACTCCCTCCCTAACAGCACTGTGGGAGCACCTTCACCACACGGACTGCAGCGGTTCAAGAAGGCGGCTCACCACCACCTTCTCAAGGGGCAATTAGATGGACAATAAATGCCGGCCTTGCCAGCGATGCCCACATCCAGTAAACTCATTGTTTAAAACAGAGAAAAGGCAAAGTAAATTGTGGGGACCAATGCCACTGCTCCTGAACCTGGATGACCTGTGAGCAGAACATTGAGGAAATTTCTTGTCAGCAACGCCCAAATCCCAGCATCAATTCTCCTGTTTGATCAATAGATACCAGTGTTCCAAACAATGACATAAAATACTGCTTATTTCGGTTCGGGTTACTGGGATGTGAGGCTGATATCACAGTAAGTGCACCCTCAATGTGGAGGTGGTGTGAGACGGGAATAAGTCAGAATTGCTGTTATGAAACATAGAAACATAGAAATTTACAGCGCAGAAGGAGGCCATTTCGGCCCATCGTGTCCGTGCCGGCCGACAAAGAGCCGCACGGCCCTCGGTCAGCAGCCCTGGAGGTTACAGATAAACCTATGAACAATGAACAATGGCGGAACCAAGTTTTTCTCTGGGAGCTGATCCCCTTTCACTGGAAGGGTATGTTGATGGGGTGAGATGAAGTTGGGTGGGAGGAGGGTCGTGTGGATCATAAACACCGACACGGACCGGGGTTGGGCCGTGTTATGTATGCAACCCTATGTAACCAGCATTCTACCACCACCAGAGGATGTATCTGTTGGAGTCCCAACAGATCCCTGCACTGTATATAAGCAGGTCTCCCACGCTGTGCCAGCACTCTGGAGTTAGAATAAAGAGACTTACTCACGTCTACAGTACTCAGTCACATTACTTTATTCGGGTCAGAACAGGCCAAATGGCCTGTTTCTGTGCTATGAATTCTATGTGACTCTGCGCAGTTCTGTGCACAGCGCTGTTTGTCTTTGAAAAGCCTGATTATTTCGCAAATCCTCACTGAGCTTGTGTCTGTTTGAAAAGCAAAGTGTGTGAACTTGGGAGCGGGCCTTCAGATAAGGGCCAACGTCAAAATTCCCAGGCTCATCGCATTCCAGCTTCAATAATCCACTCTTCATGGGGAAATCTTGTCTCATTACCATGGAGCAAGTGGGTAGCTTGAGAAACACAGCCAGAGCACAGTCACCGCAAGTCAGGTGGAAATGTCCTGACTGTGTGAGGGAGGGGGGCAGCGGGCATTCACTGGCTTTACCGCCAGGGCCTGCGATTCTCCGAATCTCACCAACTTTTAGCCCGCTTGTTCCACAAACAAACAAGAACTCTCAGGTGTCAGTTTGGCTCAGTGGGTAGCGCTCTCTTGCCTCTGAGATTTTTTTTTTAAGTGCCATGGTTTCAAGCCCCCACTCCAGGGACTTGAGCCCACAATCCAGGCTGACTCTCCCAGTGCGGTGCTGAGGGAGCGCTGCACTGTCGGAGGTGCCGTCTTTCGGGTGAGGCGATAAACCAAGGCCCCGTCTGCTCTCTCAGGTGGAGAGTAAAAGATTCCAGGAAGCCGATTGGAAGAAGAGCAGGGGAGTTCTCCCCAGTGTCCTGGCCAATCCCTCAAATAACGCAAGAAATTCCTTCCATTGGTGTTTGTGCAATCTTCCTGCTGTGTGTGGCTCAGTATCAAGCATCATTCGTCTGAAATGGGAAGCATAGAAAACAGAAAGACCATTTTGCTTACATCAGCGTGTAAGAAACAGGAGCAGGAATCGGCCATCTGGCCCCTCGAGCCTGCTCCGCCATTCAATAAGATCATGGCTGATCTGATCATGGACTCAGCTCCACTTCCCCGCCCGCTCCCCATAACCCTTTACTCCATTATTGCTCAAACATCTATCTCCACCTTAAATATATTCAATGACCCAGCCTCCACAGCTCTCTGGGGCAGAGAATTCCACAGATTTACAATCTTCTGAGAGAAGAAATTTCTCCTCCTCTCAGTTTTAAATGGCCGACCCCTTATCCTGAGACTGTGACCCCTGGTTCTAGACGCCCCAGCCCAGGGGGAAACATCCTCCCTGCATCTACCCTGTCAACCCCCTCAGAATCTTTTATGTTTCAATGGGATCACCTCTCATTCTTCTAAACTCCAGAGTATAGGCCCATTCTACACAAGCTCTTCTCGTAAACAGCCCTCACATCCCAGGGATCAATCTCGTGAATCTTTGTTACACCGCCTCCAAGGCAAATATATCGTTCCTCAGACAGGGAGACCAAAACTGTGCACAGTACTCCAACTGCACCGTTATAAATTCCTACATAAACCTGCCACATTGTGATCACAGCCCAAGGTATATGGAGTTACGTTGAAGATCCGCCATGATCTCACCGAATGGCGGAACAGTATGGAAGGGCTGAATGGCCTCCTCCTGTTCCTGTGTAACAGGCTCGAGGGGCTGAATGGCCTCCTCCTGTTCCTGTGTAACAGGCTCAAGGGGCTGAATGGCTTCCTCATGTTCCTGTGTAACAGGCTCGAGGGGCTGAACGGCCTCCTCCTGTTCCTGTGTAACAGGCTCGAGAGGCTGAACGGCCTCCTCCTGTTCCTGTGTAACAGGCTCGAGGGGCTGAACGGCCTCCTCCTGTTCCTGTGTAACAGGCTCGAGGGGGTTAATGGTATCTTCCTATTCCTGTGTAACAGGCTCGAGGGGCTGAATGGCCTCCTCCTGTTCCTGTGTAACAGGCTCGAGGGGCTGAATGGCCTCCTCCTGTTCCTGTGTAGCAGGCTCAAGGGGCTGAATGGTCTCTTCCTATTCCTGTGTAACAGGCTCGAGGGGCTGAATGGCCTCCTCCTGTTCCTGTGTAACAGGCTCGAGGGGCTGAACGGTCGCCTCCTGTTCCTGTGTAACAGGCTCGAGGGGCTGAATGGCCTCCCCCTGTTCCTGTGTAACAGGCTCGAGGGGCTGAATGGCCTCCCCCTGTTCCTGTGTAACAGGCTCGAGGGGCTGAATGGCCTCCTCCTGTTCCTGTGTAACAGGCTCGAGGGGCTGAATGGCCTCCTCCTGTTCCTGTGTAACAGGCTCGAGGGGCTGAATGGCCTCACCCTGTTCCTGTGTAACAGGCTCGAGGGGCTGAATGGCCTCCTCCTGTTCCTGTGTAACAGGCTCGAGGGGCTGAATGGCCTCCTCCTGTTCCTGTGTAACAGGCTTGAGGGGCTGAATGGCCTCCTACTCTTCCTGTGTAACAGGCTCGAGGGGCTGAATGGCCTCCTCCTGTTCCTGTGGCCATAGCAGTGGAAGGTGCAATTGCAGTGTGAGGGACAGGAAATTGGGGTCATCCTGAAATCGGCGATTTGCTTAGAGTACGGGACCCAGGCCGGGGAGGGGGGGTCCGAGGCTCGACTGAAATTGTTCCTCTGGTCTCTGCGACACATTCCCAGCAACCTATGGACGCCAATCGGGCTAGCGGAGGCAGCTTGTGGGCACCAATCGGGTGAGAGGAGGCAACTTGTGGGCACCAATCGGGTGAGAGGAGGCAGCTTGCCCGGTGGCGAGAGGCCCACGGTGGGCCGACTTTGATGCTGGCAGCGGTTCCTGAGTGAAGGGGAGGGGGCAGCGGAGGAGGGTGCCGTGGGGTGGGGAGGGTGGGGAGGGTGCCACTGGATGGGGGTGGTGGGGGGTCGAGGTGAACGGGGAGGGGGCGTGGAGGAGGGTGTCGCGAGATGGAGGGGGAGTAGAGGTGAACGGGAAGGGGGTGAGCCTAGGCCAGCATGCTCCGCACACTGCAAGTAAATTTCTGGGAGTGATCCTGAAACAGGGGAACAGGGGATAGGCCCTACATTAGCATCTGCAAGGGGGGGGGGGGGTCTATCGCCTGTTTAAGGTGTCTGCCAGATTTGCCTGAATACCACTCGAGCCAAAATGGCATTGGACGTACATCAGACGCCCTTGGGAGACGGGAAATTGGACCTTATTGCTCCTGTTTCGCGCCTGAAAAACAGGCACAACAAGGACTAATTTCCCTCCAAAAAGTTTAGGAATGTGGGAGGCCATTCTGCCCCGCGAGCCTGCTCACTCAGATCATGGCTGATCTGTACCTCAACTCCATTTTCTCCACATCCCTCAGTACCTTTACCTCACAAAAATTGGTCGATCTCAATTGACCCCCAGCCTCAATACTTTTTCTGAGGGAGAGAGTTCCCGATTCCCACGATCCTTTCTGTGAAGAAGTGCTTCCTGACATCACCCCTTAATGGCCTTGTTATATATGCAGACTATAGATATACTCTCTGTGTAGTCACTATATAGCTGCATATGATGGAGACTTGTTACCTGATGTACTGTCAATAAGGTTTACACTGTGTATATACTATGCTGGCACCACTAGAGGGTGCAACTGGTGGAGACCGGGGTTTCCAGGGGCTGTATAAAAGGCTGTCCACCATGCTTGTGCCTCACTCTGGAGTTATGAATAAAGGGCCAAGGTCACTACAGTTTGAGTACAACACATTGCCTCGTGGAGTCATTCATAGGTTCATTACAGACATAATAGGCCTGGCTCTAATTTTAAGGTTATTCCCCCTTTTACTGGACTCCCCCACCAGAGGAAATAGTTTCTCTCTGTCTACCCTATCAACTCCTTTAATCATCTTAAACACCTCCATCAGATCATCCATCAATGTTCTAAACTCAAGGGAACACAAACCTGGTCTGTGCAACTTGTGCTCATAATTTAACCCAGGTAAGCCCGGGTATCATTCTGGTCAATCTGCACTGCCCCCCCCACACTCCCCCTCTCCAAATCCAGTACAGGTTGGACCTCCTTTATCCGGGACTCCCTTATCCGGCACCACCCCTCGTTCGGCATGATTCCGGCGGTCGGGGGCACATGCGCAGAACGTAGCTGATCTCCACCGTCGGGCTGACACTTTGGGCCCGCCCCGCCCCGACCTCCCCCCCCCCACCCCCCTCGGGCCACTGACCTCCCCTCATCCGGCAAAATCCCTTATCCGGCGCAGGCCAGGTCCCGAGGATGCCGGATAAGGGAGCTTCAACCAGTATTCAAAGTTAGATGTAGTCCTTACTACTAGGGGGATCAAGTGGTATGGCGAGAAAGCAGGAAGGGGGTACTGAAGTTGCATGTTCAGCCATGAACTCATTGAATGGCGGTGCAGGCTCGAAGGGCCGAATGGCCTACTCCTGCACCTATTTTCTATGTTTCTATGTTTCTATGTATATCCTTCCTGAGGGGCGGGGCCCAGGACTGAACACAGTTACTGCGGACGGAGTCTGACCAGAGCTCTGTACAACTGGAGCAGAACTTCCAGCCCCTGGTATTCCACACCCCGAGGTAAAGGCCAACATTCCATGAGCCTTTTTTTTAAACCTGCTTTAGTGATTTCGGTACTCAAACTCCCGAATCTCTCGGCTCCTCCACAGTTTCTGACCATTTAGAAGATACACCGATGAATCTTTCTTGGGTCCAAAGTGGATGATACTGAGTTACATAGACAGGGAGCCTCTCGTGTTTGAACCAGCTCATCTGTCAGTGGATGTGCTACCATTAACACCAGGGGTGAGAAAGGGATGGTTGTGAACAGCCTGAACTCTCCTCATCGTTATCTAGTGACAGCTTGCAGCTTGTTGTAAAGTAGCGCTGAACTTTCGGCCTGTATGTCATCGGTAAAGGAGGCGTTGTACGATGATTCGCGGCGCAAACCGCGAGCTTCGGCAACTTTAGTCCGGGGCCGGGAGCGCCGCGAGAGAGGCCTTGAGAAGCGGGGAGGTCGTGGCGAAGGTGAGGCGAATGAGGGTACGGGGCCCAGGAGAGGCGAGGGGCCCAGTGGCAGCACGGGCCCAGCCCACACTGCGATATGTGAGCGCACCAGGACCGTGCAGCAGAGCAGGTCTCCAGTCGTCCTGGTTATCTCTTGCCACTGGATAAAGGTCTAGCTCTGTCAAGCCCGTGAGGTGGCTGGTGTGTCAACGGTCACCGTACGTTAAAAAAATCCACGCACAGGCATCTTCCACCCTTCAATTGGAGTTCAGGACTGGAACATTGGGTCCTTCATTGAAACATCTTATAACTCATGTGGAATCAAATCATCCTCGTTCGATGGACCGCCTATGATGATGAATATGATGTTGCAAAGTGTAGGTGTGAGACAGACACTGGGGCGATGATATGATCTGTATTGGCTGTGACGGCCCCTGCAGTTCAATAGCCTGCAAACAATCAGTGTCTCCCGTGTACGCCCCAATTGAAGGGTGATGGGGGCGGGATACCCCACCTTTTGTTCACAACTTACCACGATGGTACCAGGGATGTGGGGCTTTGGTTATGTGGAGAGACTGGAGAGGCTGGGGTTGTTCTCCTTAGAGCAGAGAAGGCTACGAGGAGATTGAACAAGAGGTGTTCAAAATCCCGAGGGGTTTTTGATAGAGTAAATAAAGTGAGACTGTTCCCGGTGGCAGGAAGGTCGGTAACTAGAGGGCACAGATTTAAGGTCATTGGCAAAAGACCCAGAGGATTTATCGGGAAATACAATTTTTTACGCAGCGAGTTGTTGTGATCTGGAACGCGCTGCCTGAAAGGGCGGTGGGAGCAGATTCAATAGTAACTTTCAAAAGGGAATTGGACGTATAGTTAAAAAGGAGACATTTGCAGGGCTGTGGCTAAAGAGCAGGGTTATGGGACTAATTGGATCATGCTCTGGTACAGGCACAGTGACGAATGGCCTCCTTCTGTGCTGTACGATTCCACCAATGGCTGAGCCCTTCCATTTTACATCTTCTTCACGGCAAACGAGCCCCAGGTGGGCAGAGGAGATGTTACAAGGACACCCTCAAAGCCTCCCTGATAAAGTGCAACATCCCCACCGGCACCTGGGAGTCCCTGGCCAAAGACTGCCCTAAGTGGAGGGAGTGCATCCGGGAGGGCGCTGAGCACCTCGAGTCTCGTCGCCGAGAGCATGCAGAAAACAAGCGCAGGCAGCGGAAGGAGCGTGCGGCAAACCAGACTCCCCACCCACCCTTTCCCTCAACCACTGTCTGTCCCACCTGTGACACAGACTGTAATTCCCGTATTGGACTGTTCAGTCACCTTGAGAACTCACTGTTAGAGTGGAAGCAAGTCTTCCTCAATTTTGAGCTACTGCCTATGATGATGCTGATGATGATATTCCCTAGCCTGTTGCCGTCACCAATGAAACCATCTGCTGGTTTTTAAATGAAATATTCTTTATTTACCAAAACATTTATTGTGCAAACCATATCAGTATCAAAATGCCAACTGGCGGGGGCAGGGACGGGGGTGAGAAAGAGTTTTTCAAACTATCGAGAGATTCCAAAAGCAAAGGCGGATCCAGGGTTCCCCCTCTGGGAGATTCAAGCTTCACGGCTATTCACTCTGCCGTTAACAAACCCGAGCCAAACTAAGCCGGAACTCTAAAATTCAGCGACGCCTTTTGTTGCCCGCCGAGAATTCCACATTGTGAGCGGGGAAGATCAGGATGGGTGGGGCAGAGGGGAGAAGGGTGGCGGGGAAAACGCGGGAGCCGATGATGGGCTGGAGAGGGCGGGGGCCTCAAGGGTGCGGAGCAAGTGCCCAGAGAAGACATCGCCACCCCAACGTAAACCGCGTTTCATTGTTTCCATGGCAGCGTGGAGGCCCCGACCTGCATGAGAACAGCAGCGGCAGGTCGGGGCCATAAAAGGAGCAGAGGTGCGGCGAGAGATTGTAGAGGGGGATGTGATCGGGGCCCAGGGGAGGCGTGAGTTCGGGGCCAGGGGCCCAGGGGCAGCACGGGCCCAGCCCACACTGCGATATGTGTGTGTGCGCACTGGGTCAGTGCAGCAGAGCAGGTCTCCAGTCGGCTTGGTTAACCCTTGCCACTGGACCAAGACCGAGCTCTGTCAAGCCCGTGTGGTGGCTGGTGTGCAACGGTCACCCCACATTAAAAAAATCCACGCACAGGCATCTTCCACCCTTCAGGATGTAGTTTGGGATCCAGAAAATTAGGTCCTTCATTGAAACACCTGTGAACTCATCCCTTTTTTGGCGTGGAAGCAAGTCATCCTCGATACGAGGGACCGCCTATGATGGATTGTTTCCAGAGAATTATGTCATGGTTGAACCAGAGATGAGGGGGTTGACTTATGAAGATAGGTTGAGTAGGTTGGGCCTCTACACACTGGAGTTCAGAAGAATGAGAGGTGATCTTATCGAAACATATAAGGTAACGTGAGGGCTCGACAGGATGGATGCAGAGAGGATATTTCCACTCATAGGGGAAACTAAAACTAGGGGACATCGTCTCAGAATAAGGGGCTGCCCATTTAAAACTGAGATGAGGAGAAATTTCTTCTCTCAGAGGGTTGTAAATCTGTGGCATTCTCTGCCCCAGAGAGCTGTGGAGGCTGGGTCATTGAATATATTTAAGGCGGAGATAGACAGATTTTTGAGCGATAAGGGAGTAAGGGGTTATGGGGAGCGGGCAGGGAAGTGGAGCTGAGTCCATGATCAGATCAGCCATGATCGTATTGAATGGTGGAGCAGGTTCGAGGGGCCATATGGCCGACTCCTGCTCCTATTTCTTATGCTCTAAAAAGTCACTGGTTAGACCTCAGCTGGAGTATTGTGTCCAATTCTGGGAACCGCACTTTAGGAAGGATGTCAAGGCCTTGGAGAGGGTGCAGAGGAGGTTTACGAGAATGCTAACATGGGATGAGGGACTTGAGTAATGTGGAGAGATGGGAGAAGCTGGGGTTGTTCTCCTCAGAGCAGTGAAGGTTACGAGGAGATATGGCAGAGGTGCTGCCACCGACTCCCTTTTAGATAAGCCCACAGCTTCCCTCCGTGCCACTCTTGGCATCCATCAGAGGGCCCATCGAGGCACTCGTCAACGATTCCTCACCAGTAGCAACCCCAACTGCCCCATTCTACTCTCTTGCCTACTGTCCCGCCCAACATGATGGTCCCCTCAGATTTCTCATCGACATGTTGCCCCTTGGCGACATCATCTGAAAACACAGCGTCAGTTTCCACACGTACGCTGACGACACCCAGCTCTACCTCACCCCCACCTTGCTTGACCCCTCCACTCTCTCTAAATTGTCAGACTGTTTTTTCCGACATCCAGCGCTGGATGAGCAGAAAATTCCTCCAACTAAATATTGGGAAGACCAAAGCCATTGTTTTCAGTCCCTGCCACAAACTCTGTTCCCCAGCCACTAACTCCGTACCGCTCCCTGGCCACTGTCTGAATTTGACGCAGGCTGTTTGCAACCTTTGCGTCCTATTTGACTCTGAGCTGAACTCCGAACCACATATCCACAGCATAACGAAAACCGCCTATTTCCACCTCCGTAACATCGCCCGTCTCCGCCCCTGCCTCAGCTCATCCGCTGCTGAAACCCTCATCCATGCCTTTGTTACCTCTCAACTTGACTATTCCAACGCACTCCTGGCCGGCCTCCCACATTCTACCCTACGTAAACTTGAGGTGATCCAAAACTCGGCAGCCCGTGTCTTAACTCGCACCAAGTCCCACTCACCCATCACCCCTGTGCTCGCTGACCTATATTGGCTCCCGGTTAAGCAACGCCTTGATTTCAAAATTCTCATCTTGGATTTCAAATCCCTTCATGGACTCGCCCCTCTCTATCTCTGTAATCTTCTCTAGCCCTACAATCCTCCGAGATGTCTGCGGTTCTAAAGTTCCAGCCCCTTGAGCATCCCCGATTTTAATCACTCCACCATTTACGGCTGTGTTCAGCTACCAGGGCCCCAAGCTCTGGAACTCCCTCCCTAAACCTCTCTGCCTCTCTACCTCTTTCTCCTCCTTCAAGACGCTCCTTAAAACCTACCTCATTGACCGAGCTTTTAATCATCGGCCCTAATATCTCCTTCTGTGGTTCGGTGTCAAATTTTGTTTGTGAAACATCTTGGGAAGTTTTACTACATTAGAGGAGCTATATAAATACAAGTTGTGTTCAAAATCATGCAAGGTGTTCATAGAGTAAATAAAAATAAACTGTTTCCAGTAGCAGGAGGGCCAGTAACCAGAGGGGAAGATGAGGAAAAAATATTTTTTATGCAGCGAGTTGTTGTGATCAGGAACGCGCTGTCTGAAAGGGCGGTGGGAGCAGATTCAATCGTAATTTTCAACAGGGAATTGGATCAATACTTGAAGGGGAGAAATCTGAAGAGCTGTGGCGAAAGAGCAGAATGCAGTGGGCCACTCTTTCAAAGAGCTGGCACAGGCACGATGGGCTGAATGGCCTCCTTCTGTGCTGTGCCATCATCATCATAGGCAGCCCCTCGGAATCAAGGAAGACTTGCTTCCACTCCAACAGTGAGTTCTCAGGTGACTGAACAGTCCAATACGGGAATTACAGTCTCTGTCACAGGTGGGACAGACAGTGGTTGAGGGTGATACGTCCTTACTACACAGTGTAAATGCACACGAGGCCCATGCTTGAGAGAAGGTCAGTCTGTGACCTGTCCTTTATTCCATAGCACTCAAGTGATGGAAGTGGGTGGAGCTTGCCCTTTTATACCTGAAGGTCCAGGTTAGGAGTGTCTCCCACAAGTTCACCACCTCGTGGTCACTGTTCTCACAGTGTACAACTTAGGTCAGATTATACATGGGTTACAATGCTGGTTGAATACATGACAGAGGGAAAGGCTGGGCAGGGAGCCTGGTTTGCCGTACGCTCCTTCCGCTGCTTGCACTTATTTTCTGCATGCTCTCGGCGACGAGACTCGAGGTGCTCAGCTCCCTCCCGGATACACTTCCTGCACTTAGGGCGGTCTTTGGCCAAGGACTCCCATTCTATGATTGAATGATCTCCACCACACACATACACAGACAGACGGAGACGGCAAGTCCTATAAAACTCCAGTTATATATTAGGTATATTTATACTAATATTACAATACAGAATAAGATATTAACAATGCTAGGACAAACTAGAGGTCTCTTGGTTTCACATTGAAACCACACATACACAGGGGGCTGGATTCGCTCCATGCTACCGAGAGGTCCCCAGGGCTGACGCCTGCTCCCACGTACAGTTGCTCAGTTTTGGCCGGTGAGGCAAGGGGGTGGATAGGGTTCCCGGTGCCACACAGTGCGGACTTCGAAGGACGGGGTGGGTGGTGGCCGGGGGGGGGGGGGAGGGGGAAGAGGGTAATATGCTGAGAGTCTGTGGGGGGAAAGTCTCACAGGGCCTCACGCTTGGCCTGAGGTGGGGTCCTGGGGGTTGGGGCACGGCCCCTCCTCGGTGCTCTGAGAGTCCGGGCTGGCCTGCTTGCCCACGATGCCCAATCTGGCCAACTTGGCCTGCTGCTGCTCAAGGCTCTGCTTCCTCCACTTGATTCTCCGGTTCTGGAACCACACTTTGACCTGTCGATTGGAAGGGAGGGGCGGGGATGGGGGAAGAAAATAGGTCAAAACTTGGGCTGCGATTACCAAAACAACACAAGTCACCCGACGCTCAAGATCTTTTAAATCTCAATGTCAAAAAGGGTCACGGTCTTAAAGTTAGACAATTCCTTGAATTTTGAAGGTCTAAATTGTGTTTAAAATGATAAAGAGATTTGATAGCGTAAAATACAGAGAAATAATTTCCAGAACAAGGGGGCATAACCTTAAAATTAGAGCCAGGCCGTTCAGGGTGATGTGAGGAAGCTCTTCTTCACACAAAGGGCAGTGGGAATCTGGAACTCTCTCAACCAAAAGCTGTGAATACTGGGAGTCAATTTGAGGTTTCAAAACTGGGATCAATAGATTTTTGTTGGGTAAGGTTCTCGAGGGCTATGGATGACAGGGGGGTAAATGGGGTTGAGGTACAGATTAGCCATGTACTAACTGAATGGCGGAGCAGGCTCAAGGGACTGAATGGCCTCCTCCTGTTCCTGTGTAGGCTCGAGGGGCTGAATGGCCTCCTCCTGTTCCTGTGTAGGCTCGAGGGGCTGAATGGCCTCCTCCTGTTCCTGTGTAGGCTCGAGGGGCTGAATGGCTTCCTCTTGATCCTAATGTAAAAGGCTCGAGGGGCTGAATGGGTCTCCTCCTATTTGTATTCCCTTGAGTTTAAAAGATTGAGGGGTGATCTGATCAAGGTGTTTAAACTGATGAAAGGATTCAATAGGGTAGATTGAGAGAAACTATTCCCTCTGATGGGGGAGATCAGAACAAGGGGGCGTAACCTTAAAATTAGAGCCAGGCCGTTCAGGGGTGATGTCATGAAGCACTTTGTCACATAAAGGGCAGTGGGAATCCCTCCTCTACCCACTCCCTCCTCTTCCCACTCCCTTTCCTCCTCCCCTCTTCGCTCCCCCACTCTTCACCCCCCTCTCCCTCTTCCCTCCCCTCCCCCTCCCTTCCTCTGAGTACAGCTGCTGTCCAATAACACGTCCAAGTATCAGCCCGGACAGGGAGTGTGAGCAGGTTGTTTGACTCCAGAAGGCAGCACCAACAAGCCTGAACCCATCTTCACTGAACCATCACACACACATTATCCACAGAAAAAAAAGACTTGCATTCCTATAGCAGCTTTCTCAACCTCAGGATTTCCCAAAGTGCTTTACAGCCAATGAAGCATTTTTTGGGGTGTAGTCACTGTTGTATTGTGGAAAACGCGGCAGCCAATTTGTGCACAGCGATCTTTTATGCCGTGGGATCTTTTATGTCCAGTACCAGATAGTATTGGGAGGGGAAGTCCCTGGGTGATTTTAACCCACCCTGGTCCATGTTTATTAAGATCAGTTTCAGTGTCCCGACCACTGCTTCATGTAAACCCCGCCACCCCCGCCCCCCACCCCATCACCCCCACAGACAAACGATTAAACTTGGGATCCTCCTGTTCTGTGTGGCTCAGTACCAAGAATCATTCCTCCGAGATGGAAAGCATAGAAAACAGAAACACCATTCATTCCCCTTCGGCTGAATACTGCTTCACCGTAATACAACTTCATTGAAACAGATGAGCTGTTTGTGGGAGCTTGCTGTATGGCTATCGTTTTGAAACACAAAAGGTTAGTATGCAGGTACAGCAGGTGATCAGGAAGGCCAATGGTATCTTGGCCTTTATTGCAAAGGGGATGGAGTATAAAAGCAGGGAAGTCTTGCTACAGCTATACAAGGTATTGGTGAGGCCACACCTAGAATACTGCGTGCAGTTTTGGTTTCCATATTTAAGGAAGGATATACTTGCTTTGGAGGCAGTTCAGAGAAGGGTCACTAGGGTGATTCCGGGGATGAGAGGGTCGACTTATGAGGAAAGGTTGAGTAGGCTGGGCCTGTACTCATTGGAATTCAGAAGAATGAGAGGTGATCTTATCGAAATGTATAAGATTATGAGGGGACTCGACAAGGTGGATGCAGAGAGGATGTTTCCACTGATGGGGGAGACTAGAACTAGAGGGCATGATCTTAGAATAAGGGGCCGCCCATTTAAAACTGAGATGAGGAGAAATTTCTTGTCTTAGAGGGTTGTAAAATCTGTGGAATTCTCTGCCCCAGAGAGCTGTGGAAGCTGGGACATTGAATATATTTAAGACAGAGATAGACAGTTTCTTAATCGATAAGGGAATAAGGGGTTATGGGGAGCGGGTGGGGAAGTGGACCTGAGTCCATGATCAGGTCAGCCATGATCGTATTAAATGGCGGAGCAGGCTCGAGGGGCCGAATGGCCGACTCCTGCTCCTATTTCTTATGTTCTTATGTTATGTTTTTCCTACATTTCAACAGCGACTACACTTCAGAAAAAGGTGCTTGATTGGCTGTGAACCGCTTTGGGACATCCTGAGGGTGTGAACAGGAGCTGTCTCACCTCACTCTCCGCACAGCCCACCAGCGATTGAAGTTACACAAGAGGTGAGCAGACACAGCGCGCGGTGCTGGCGGGTTTGGGACCTCACCTGCGATTCGTTGAGTTGGAGAGCGGACGCCAGCAGGAACCTCTCGGAGCCCACCATGTACTGCTGCCGGGCGAACTCTTTCTCCAGGCGGGCCAGCTGCTCGTGGGTGAAGATGGTCCTCACCCGCTTCGACTTGCCAACTTTGGATTTAAGAGGAAGGAAGCTGGGCTTCACCAGCGGGTATTCTGAGGGCAGAACAAAGAACGGATGGATGATTCACAACTAAGAACATAAGAACGCAAGAAACAGGAGCAGGAGTCGACCATTTGGCCCCTCGAGCCTGCTCCGCCATTCAATAAGATCATGGCTGATCTGATCATGGACTCAGCTCCACTTCCCTGCCCGCTCCCCATAACCCTTGACTCCCTTATCGCTCAAAAATCTGTCTATCTCCGCCTTAAATATATTCAATGACCCAGCCTCCACAGCTCTCTGGGGCAGAGAATTCCACAGATTTACAACCCTCTGAGAAGAAATTCTGCCTCATCTCAGTTTTAAATGGGCAGCCCCTTATTCTGAGACTATGTCCCCTAGTTTTAGTTTCCCCTATGAGTGGACACATCCTCTCTGCATCCACCTTGTTGAGCCCCCTCATTACCTTACATGTTTCAATAAGATCACCTCTCATTCTTCTGAACTCCAATGTGTATAGGCCCAACCTACTCAACCTATCTTCAAAAGTCAACCCTCTCATCTCCAGAATCAATCTCGTGAACCTTCTTTGAACAGCCTTCAATGCAAGTATATCCTTCCTTAAATACGGAGACCAAAACTGCACGCAGTACTCCAGGTGTGGCCTCAACCATACCCTGTACAGTTGTAGCAGGACTTCTCTGCTTTTATAGACTAGTGCTGGTAAACCCAGCTGGATAGACCCCCAGTAACAACTCCCCTAAAATAAAAATCATCAGGGACTATTCCTTCCAACAATATTGATTGAAACAAAAATACGAACACTTCGAAAATATTTATAGAACCGTACATCACAAAGAGAGGCCATTCGGCCCATCGTGCCTGTGAAAGAACGATCCAATTAATCCCACTCTCCCCTGCTCTTTCTACATAGCCCTGTAAAAAGAATTTCCCTCAAGTATTTATCCAATTCCCTTTTGAAAGTTACTATTGAATCTGCTCCCACCGCCCTTTCAGGCAGCGCATTCCCGATCACAACAACTCGCTGCGTAAAAATAATGTCTCCTCATCTGCCCTCTGGTTCTTTTGCTGATTACCTTCATAGAAACATAGAAAATAGGTGCAGGAGTAGACCATTCGGCCCTTCGGGCCTGCACCGCCATTCAATATGATCATGGCTGATCATTCACCTCAGTACCCCTTTCCTGCTTTCTCTCCATACCCCTTGATCCCTTTAGCCATAAGGGCCATATCTAACTCCCTCTTGAATATATCCAATGAACTGAACTTTCTGTGGTAGAGAATTGCACAGGTTCACAATTCTCTGAGAGAAGAAGTTTCTCCTCATCTCGATCTTAAATGGCTTACCCCTTATCCTTAGACTGTGACCCCAGGTTCTGGACTTCCCCAACATCGGGAACATTCTTCCTGCCTCTAACCTGTCCAATCCCGACAGAATTTTATGTTTCTCTGAGATCCCCTCTCATTCTTCTAAATTCAGTCTGTGTCCTCTGGTTACCGACCCTCCTGCCACTGGGAACAGTTTCTCTCTATTTACGCTGTCTAGATTTTGAACACAAGTTGTACTTATATAGCGCCTTTAAGTGAGTAAAATGTCCCAAGGCCTTTCTTTCACGGAAGCGCTAGTAAACAGAGTGTGTACGGAGTGTTTACGGACCTGGAAAGGCATCGGAAAAACTGGAGTTCGACAGATCCTCCGTATCTCGGGAGCGAGGACATTTGCACAGGTAAGATTGCGGGACTTACCCATATTTTGCCCGGCAAATGTCATCAAAACTCTTGCGCCTGATAAAAGCAGATGCAGAGCCGACTTTTACAGGCGCAAGTGTTTAAAAACATACATAAACACAATGAAATAAAATTAAATAAACACATTTTATTGGTTAAAAACTAAGGCAAGTTTATTTTTAACCCGAATTACAAGACTTTAAAAAAAATCGGAAACCTGCATAAACACAATAAAATGTAATTAAATAAACATATTTTATTGTTTAAAAATTAAGGTAAGTTTATTTTTAACCCGAATTACAAAACTTTTTTAAAAATCGGAAACATGCATAAACACAATAAAATGTAATTAAATAAACATATTTTATTGTTTAAAAACTAAGGTAAGTTTATTTTTAACCCGAATTACAAAACTTTTTTAAAAATCGGAAACCTGCATAAACACAATTAAATGTAATTAAATAAACATATTTTATTGTTTAAAAATTAAGGTAAGTTTATTTTTAACCCGAATTACAAAACTTTTTTAAAAATCGGAAACATGCATAAACACAATAAAATGTAATTAAATAAACATATTTTATTGTTTAAAAACTAAGGTAAGTTTATTTTTTAACCCGAACTCCAAAACTTTTTTTAAAACTCAGAAAAATAGAGGTTTGAACATCGCTGTCAAATCTCCTCTCAGCCTTCTCTGCTCGCAGCAGAACAAGCCCAGCTCAGATTTAAGTCGCCAGAGGTTTGCCTCGGAGGTTAGCCCTGTGCAACAACAAAAAAAACAAGTTGTGTATGAACAGGGACATTTTTTTAGCAAAAGGGAGAGAGCGCTTACCTTGCGTGTAGTGCGGTGCCCTGCAGCTGGCTGGGCGATAGAGCAGCGACGCCCCATAGTACAGAGGGTAGCCGGGGTGAGGGTGCATCAAGCCCGGGTAGAGAGACTGCGGGACCTGGGGGCTCAGAGCTAGACCTGGGGCAGAGGAGCTCAGAGTGCAAGTCCCACCGGGGCAGCAGGCTCCGCTGGGTGGCTGCAAGCTAGTGGTGGTCTCGGAGCTGGAGAGGAGAGCCTCGATGGTGAAGGACTTGCGTTGGCTTGGCTTGGAGGGGTAGTCGGGGCAGAGAGGGCTGCAGGGGAAGGCAGATGGATAAGCCAAGCCCCCCAGGCTCAGAGCTGGGACTTGCATCGTCGGGAGAAGGAACCAGGTCTAAAAAAAAAGATATATAATCTCAAACCCCCCCCCCAAAAAAAGTTAACTCAACTTGCTGAAATGAAATAGAAAGTTTCCCAGGATGTCCAGGATTGAGAGAAGAGAGGTTGGTGTGTGGAATCCCTCTCTCCCCCCCTTATCCTTATACCCAAACTCCAAGCTGTGATGTGTCAATGACCCCCTGGGGCGCCCTTGTCCTGTTAAGTACCAGATGAGAGGACTGAGCGCTCGAACACGAACTCCAATTAATTGATTGACTGGTGACACGCTGGTGCGGACTGGAGAACAACGACTGTGTCTCATGTCAGGACATCTGTGTGAAATCTCCCAGCCGTGCTGATGTTTTAGGACTACAGTTTACCGAGACTTTGCAAAACTGGGCAAGGAGACAGAGCCTTGATCTCACTTCAATCATCTGATTACCATTTAAATGCCAAAAAGGGAAGAGAGGGGTGAACAGGAAAATGGGTCTGGCTGAAACCAAATTCTTATAGAAACATAGAAAGTAGGTGCAGGAGTAGGCCATTCGGCCCTTCCAGCCTGCACCACCATTCAATAAGATCATGGCTGATCATTCACCTCAGTACCCCTTTCCTGCTTTCTCTGACATATGAGGAGAGACTGGATCGACTGGGCCTGTATTCACTGAAGTTTAGAAGGATGAGAGGGGATCGCATAGAAACATAGAAAATTCTGACGGGACTGGACAAGTTAGATGCAGGAAGAATGTTCCTGATGTTGGGGAAGTCCAGAACCAGGGGACACAGTCGAAGGATAAGGGTAAAGCCATTTAGGACTGAGATGAGGAGAAACTTCTTCACTCAGAGAGTTGTGAACCTGTGGAATTCTCTACCGCAGAGAGTTGTTGATGCCAGTTCATTGGATATATTCAAGAGGGAGTTAGATATGGCCCTTACGGCTAAAGTGATCAAGGGGTATGGAGGGAAAGCAGGAAAGGGGTACTGAGGGAATGATCAGCCATGATCTTATTGAATGGTGGTGCAGGCTCGAAGGGCCGAATGGCCTACTCCTGCACCTATTTTCTATGTTTCTCCATACCCCTTGATCACTTTAGCCATAAGAGCCATACCTAACTCCCTCTTGAATATATCTAATGAACTGGCCTCAACAACACTTTGTGGTAGAGAATTCCACAGGTTCACAACAGTTAATCTGTCATCAGAGAGGGGTGAAAAAAATGAAGGTTGCATCCATATACTGTTCATCATCATAGGCAGTCCAGAATCGAGGAAGACTTGCTTCCACTCTTAAAATGAGTCCTTAGGTAACTGTGCAGTCCAATACGAGAGCCACAGTTTCTGTCACAGGTGGGACAGACAGTGGTTGAGGGAAAGGGAGGGTGGGACTGGTTTGCCGCACGCTCCTTCCGCTGCCTGCGTTTGATTTCTGCATGCTCTCGGCGATGAGACTCGAGGTGCTCAGCGCCCTCCCGGATGCACTTCCTCCACTTAGGGCGGTCTTTGGCCAGGGACTCCCAGGTGTCGGTGGGGATGTTGCACTTTATCAGGGAGGCTTTGAGGGTGTCGTTGTAACGTTTCCTCTGCCCACCTGGGGCTCGCTTGCTGTGTAGGAGTTCCGAGTAGAGCGCTTGCTTTGGGAGTCTCGTGTCGGGCATGTGGACAATGTGGCCAACCCAGCAGAGCTGGTCGAGTGTGGTCAGTGCTTTGATGCTGGGGATGTTGGCCTGATCGAGAACACTGACACTGGTGCATCTATCCTGCCAATGGATTTGCAGGATCTTACAGAGACAGCGCTGGTGGTACCAATATTTATCCCTCAATTAACATAACAAAAAAACAGATTATCTGGTCAATATCACATTGCTGTTTGTGGGAGCTTGCTGTTTGAAAACTGGCTGCCGCGTTTCCCACATTACAGCAGTGACTACACTCCAAAAAGTACTTCATTGGCTGTAAAGCGCTTTGAGACGTCCGGTGGTCGTGAAAGGTGCTATATAAATGCAAGTCTTCTTCTTCTTCAGTCTGTCTAGACCCCTCATAAGTTTATACACCTCAATTAAATCTCCCCTTAGCCCCTCTGTTCTAAAGAAAACAACCCCAGCCTATCCAGTATTTCCTCACAGCTAAAATTCTGCAGACTCTGGTTAACAGAGAAGAGTTTCCAGGACTGAACAGATCGGGATCGGAATATTAAAAACACCAAATGATGGAGTGCCAGAAAGGTCATTGAGACCCAGAAGTGCTGGTGTGAGGTACATTCACTTCCCGGGTTGCACTCAGCATAAACTGGAGATGTCCTGGTCGGTGTGGGTCAGTCCCACACTGAGCGACTCCTCCACCACACCCTCCCGTTCACCACCCCCGAGACACTGGGGCTACCCTGGGTGGGTCTGCGTGCTGACCTGCACTGGCTCCCAGTCCGGCAACGCACAATTTCAAAATTCCCATCCTTATTTTCAAATCCCTCCATGGCCTTGCCCTTCCCTATCTCTGTAATCCCCTCCAGCCCCACAACACCCCGAGATGTCTGCGCTCTGCTAATTCTGCCCTCCTGAGCATCCCTAATTATAATCGCTCCACCATCGGTGGCCGTGCCTTCAGCTCCTAAGGCCCCAAGATCTGGAACGCCCTCCCTAAACTTGTCCACCTTACCACCTTTAAGATGCCCCTTAAAGGCTAGCTCTTTGACCGAGCTTTTAGTCATCTGCCCTTATATCTTCTTGTGTGGCGCAGTGTGGAAATTCTGTTTGATAATCGCTCCTGTGAAACGCCTTGGGTCTTTTTAATTACATTAAAGGCGCTATATAAATACAAGTTGTTGTTGGTTGTGGGGCTGGAGGGGATTTCAGAGATAGGGAGGGGCGAGGGCCATGGAGGGATTTGAAAACAAGGATGAGAATTTTGAAATCGAGGCGTTGCTTAACCGGGAGCCAATGTAGCACAAGGGGTGATGGGTGAGCAGGACTTGGTGCGAGTTAGGACACAGGCAGCTGAGTTTTGGATCACCTCTAGTTTACGGAGGGTAGAATGTGGGAGGCCAGCCAGGAGTGCGTTGGAGTAGTCAAGTCTAGAGGTAACAAAGGCATTGATGAGGGTTTCAGCAGCGGCAGGGAGGAGACAGGCGATGTTACGGAGGTGGAATTAGGCGGTCTGGTGATGGAGAGGATATTAGCAACGAAGACCGAATCCTTGCTGATCAGAAGTATCCAGGAAACAACAGCTGAGCTGGCCTCTCTCCTCCCCCTACACACACACACCAGAGATTAAGGGACACTCCTCCCAAAATGCAGCTTTGATAGCTTTCAAATGGTCATTACTCTTAAATGTTAGAATGTGACGCCGGTCTCTAATGAGCTGGGAAAAGTCACACCTCGAAACAGACCCTGCAGGGAGAGCAAAAACATCCACAAGTCAAAGGGGATCTCAAGCAAATCTTGGCGTGCGTTTTATTAATGAACATTGAGCATCAAATTAAAGTGAAACAGATCAAGAGAGTAAGACCTGACTCCTCACACACGCACACATACTCACACTCACACACACAATACAGTCGCTCTCTCACACACACACACACTCTCTCACACTGACACACACACACACACACAAACATGCACCCACTCACACACATGCACACACTCACACACACACACTCACACACATGCACACTCACACACACACACACACACACACACACTCACGCTCTCACAACCACACACACACACACTCACACACACACACACTCACACACACTCACACACATACTCTCTCACACACACACTCACATACACACACACACACACTCTCATACACCCACACACACTCTCACATACTGACACACATTCTCACACACTCTCACACACTGATACACACATACGCACAATCACAGTCACAAACACGCACACACACATTCACACACACACACTCACACACACACTCACACACTGACACACACACACACAAACATACACACACTCACGGTCACACACATACACTCTCACACACACACACACTCACACACACTCTCACACTCTGACACACACACTCATGGTCACACACACTCACACACACTCTCACACACTCTCACACACTCACATACACTCACACACACTCACGGTCACACACACACACTCACACACACTCTCACACACACACACACTCACGGTCACACACACACACTCTCACACACACACACTCACACACACTCTCACACTCTGACACACACACTCATGGTCACACACACACTCACACACACTCTCACACACTCTCACACACTGACACACACTCACACACACACTCTCACGGTCACACACACACACTCACACACACTCTCACACACACACACACTCACGGTCACACACACACACTCTCACACACACACACTCACACACACTCTCACACTCTGACACACACACTCACGCTCTCACAACCACACACACACACACTCACACACACACACACTCACACACATACTCTCTCACACACACACTCACATACACACACACACACTCTCATACACCCACACACACTCTCACATACTGACACACATTCTCACACACTCTCACACACTGATACACACATACGCACAATCACAGTCACAAACACGCACACACACATTCACACACACACACTCACACACACACTCACACACTGACACACACACACACAAACATACACACACTCACGGTCACACACATACACTCTCACACACACACACACTCACACACACTCTCACACTCTGACACACACACTCATGGTCACACACACTCACACACACTCTCACACACTCTCACACACTCACATACACTCACACACACTCACGGTCACACACACACACTCACACACACTCTCACACACACACACACTCACGGTCACACACACACACTCTCACACACACACACTCACACACACTCTCACACTCTGACACACACACTCATGGTCACACACACACTCACACACACTCTCACACACTCTCACACACTGACACACACTCACACACACACTCTCACGGTCACACACACACACTCACACACACTCTCACACACACACACACTCACGGTCACACACACACACTCTCACACACACACACTCACACACACTCTCACACTCTGACACACACACTCATGGTCACACACACTCACACACACTCTCACACACTCTCACACACTGACACACACTCACACACACACTCTCACGGTCACACACACACACTCACACACACACACACTCACAGTCACACACACACACTCACACACACTCTCACACACACACACACTCACGGTCACACACACTCTCACACACACACACACTCACGGTCACACACACACACACACACACACACACACACATACCGGCAGCTGGGGAGCTGGGGGAAGCAGTGTCCCAGCGGGTGGGTTGGTGTTGACACTGTTCTTGCCCAAGTTTGTGTGTGATCTTCGGGGGTGGTTGTAACTCTCAATAAAAATGCAAAAAAAAAACCCGTCGCTGTGAGCTAACAAAGTGATCATCAGCTCATTTGATAAGAAAGCGTCTTCCTTTGATTGCTGGGACCCTGACACCTAGGTGGAAATTTCTCATTCAGCATCTGCGAGGCACATAAAGGAGGTTGGAACGGCAGGCTGTGAGGGGTGGATGGGGGGAGGGGGGAGAGGGGAGGGACAGTGGTTTTACTGACTGCTCCAACACTTGCCAACTAAACCCTGGGCCCTGCTACTAACTAAAATGTTTCAGTGCAGCTCTGTACCTTTTCTCCTGGAAAGAATAATACTCAAAGATAGAAATCTGACCTCGTAATACCCAAAGCGGGGGCTATGAGGAAAGATTGGATAGGCTGGGTCTGATTTCTTTGGAACAGAGGAGGCTGAGGGGAGACCTGATTGAGGTGTATAAAATTATGAGGGGCCTGGATAGAGTGGATAGGACGGACCTGTTTCCCTTGGCACAGGGTTCAACAACCAGGGAGCATTGGGGTAGGTTTAGAGGGGATTTGAGGAGAACTTTCTTCACCCAGAGGGATGTGGGGGTCTGGAACTCACTGCCTGAAAGGGTGGTAGAGGCAGAAACCCTCACCACATTTAAACAGTACCTGGATGTGCACTTGAAGTGCCGTAACCTACAGGGCTACAGACCGAGAGCTGGAGAGTGGGATTAGGCTGGATAGCCTCTTGGTTGGCCGGCGCAGACACGATGGGCCGAAATGGCCTCCTTCCGTGCTGTAAATTTCTATGGTTGTGTCAAAGAAAGGACAACTTTTGCGGGGCTCAAAGATGCCCAAAATACGTCCCACCCCCATATCAGGTCGAGCGATTTTCCGCCTGAAACAGGTGTTAGGCCCTTTGCATGTGTTAACGAGGGGCCCAGAGCCTGTTTTAGGCCCCCCGGTTCAGATGCACCAAAAACAGCGAATATTCTCCTCCCCATCCCCCCCACCGCCGCCCACTCAACCTCCATAAACGGTCTGTTGTCTAACTGCCCTCCCTCAGCCAACATCTCCAGCCTGTTCACTGCACTGCTATTAATAGGATCTTGCTATAGCCCAGAGTATCACACAATGATACTCTGGGCTACTGTTGTCAGCTGTGGCAGGCAGTGGCTCAGTGGGCAGCACACTTGCCTCGGGGTCCGAAGGTTGTGGGTTCATAGTCCCACTCCAGGAACTTGACACATAAACCTAGGCTGACACTCCCAGTGCAGTGCTGAGGGAGCGCTGCACTGTCGGAGGTGTTGTCTTTCAGATGTGATGTTAAACTGAGGCTCCTGTCTGCCCTCTCAAGTGGATGTAAAAGATTCCGTGGCACTATTTTGAAAAAGAGCAGGGGAGTTCTCCCCGGTGTCCTGGGGCCAATATTTATTCCTCAATCAACATCACAAAAATAGATTATCCGGTCATTATCACATTGCTGTTTGTGGGAGCTTGCTGTGCGCAAATTGGCTGCCGCGGTTCCCACATTACAACAGTGACTGCACTCCAAAAGTACTGCATTGGCCATAAAGCGCTTTGAGACGTCCGGTAATCATGAAAGGCGCTATATAAATGCAAGTCCTTCTTTTTTAGTTAATAGTGACAGCACCTCAGTACAATTCAAGGTATGTGAAACGTTTTGGAAGGTTTGAACGACTTGGGAAGGCGCTATTTAAATGCAACTCTGTTCCTCCTCTAAGACTGTCATCATCATCATAGGCAGTCCCTCGGAATCGAGGAAGACTTGCTTCCACTCCAAAAGTGAGTTCTCAGGTGACTGAACAGTCCAATACAGGAATTACTGTCCCTGTCACAGGTGGGACAGACAGTGGTTGAGGGAAAGGGTGGGTGGGGGAGTCTGGTTTGCCGCACGCTCCTTCCGCTGCCTGCGCTTGTTTTCCGCATGCTCTCGGCGATGAGACTCGAGGTGCTCAGCGCCCTCCCGGATGCACTCCCTCCACTTAGGGCGGTCTTTGGGCAGGGATTCCCAGGTGTCGGTGGGGATGTTGCATTTTATCAAGGAGGCTTTGAGGGTGTCCTTGAAACATTTCCTCTGCCCACCTGGGGCTCGCTTGCCGTTTAGGAGTTCCGAGTAGAGCGCTTGCTTTGGGAGTCTCGTGTCGGGCATGCGGACCATGTGGCCGGCCCAACGGAGCTGGTCGAGTGTGGTCAGTGCTTCGATGCTGGGGATGTTGGCCTGGTCAAGAAGACTGACGTTGGTGCTTCTGTCCTCCCAGGGGTTGTGCAGGATTTGCGGAGGCAGCGTTGGTGGTATTTCTCCAGCGCTATGAGGTGTCTACTGTATATGGTCCATGTCTCTGCGTCATACAGGAGGGTGGGTATCACTACAGCCCAGTAGACCATGAGCTTGGTGCTAAATTTGAGGGCCTGGTCTTCAAACATTCTCTTCCTCAGGTGACCAAAGGCTGCGCTGGCGCACTGGAGCCGATGTTGGACCTCGTCGTCGATGTCTGCCCTTGCTGATAGTCGGCTCCCGAGGTATGGAAAGTGGTCCACATTGTCCAGGCCCGCTCCGTGGATTTTGATGACTGGGGGGGGGGGCAGTGCTGTGTGGCAGGGTCAGGTTGGTGGAGGACTTTTGTCTTACGGATGTTTAGTGTAAGGCCCATGCATTCGGATGCCTCAGTGAAGATGTTGACGATGACTTGGAGTTCGGTCTCTGAATATGCGCAGGCAGAAGCATCGTCCGTGTACTGTAGTTCGACGACAGAGGATGGGAAGACCTTGCATCTAGCCTGGAGACAATGCGGGTTGAACAGGTTCCCATTGGTTCTATAATTTAGTTCCATTCCAGCGGGTTTCGAAGAGAGTGTTTGAAGACCAGGCCCTCAAATCTGGCACCAAGCTTATGGTCTACAGGGCTACAGTGATACCCGCCCTCCCGAATGGCTCAGAGACGTGGACAATATACAACATACACAGCTTTTTGGGGAGAGAGTTCCCGATTCCCACTGCCCTTTGTGTGAAGAAGTGCTTCTTGACATCACCCTGAACGGCCTGGCTCTAATTTTAAGGTTACGTCCCCTTGTACTGAACACCCACCAGATGAAATAGTTTCTCTCGATCCCCCCCATCAACTCCTTTAATCCTCTTAAACACCTCAATTAGATCACCCCTTGTTCTTCTAAACTCAAGGGAATACAGGTCCAGTCTATGCAACCTGTCCTCATAATTTAACCCTTACAGCCCCGATATTATTCTGGTGAATCTGCGTTGCTCCCCCTCCAATACCAATATATCCTTTCTGAGGTGCCAATATTTATCGCTCAACCAACATCACTAAAAAACAGGTGATCTATCTATTTATTTAATTGCTGTTTGTGGGAGCTTGCTGTGTGCAAATTGGCTGCCGCGTTTCCTACATTACAACAGTGACTACACTTCAAAAAGAACTTCATTGGCTGTAAAACGCTTTGTAACGTCCTGCGGTCATGAAAGGCGCTATATAAATGCAAGTTCCTGCTTTTGATCTGTCGAGTGATTTTTACGGGTTTATTGGCACAAGGCTGCTGGAATCAAATGCACTGAGACAACATAGCACTCGGGATTCGGAATACTTGGTACAGTCATTGCTGGAGGGATAGAATTGAACATACGAACACAAGAACTAGGAGCAGGAGTCGGCCATTCGGCCCCTCGAGCCTGCTCCATCGTCCAATAAGATCACGGCTGATCTTCTACCACAACTCTCCTGCCCGATCTCCATATGCCTTAATTCTCTTAATATCCGAAAATCTATCGATCTCGGCCTTGAATTTTTTTTCAAAAATATACTTTATTCATATAAAATTTTCACAATACACTGAAAAATAGCTCAGTACCTTGCGCTCAGCAATTCCATACAATTCGTTTGGATGCTGACAGCAGTTCCATACAATGCACTAGTGAGCATTTCATTTCCAGATACAGTTTAGTACTATCCGTAAATCATGTTACATGTAGTACTGTGCAAATAATGGTATTACATGGAGCAGATGAGAACAGGTTTACATTAGATTTCAGGATATATTTCAATACCGATCACCAATCACGTTACATGTAGCACTATGCAGATGAAAGCAGTGCACGGAAAGGATGGGAATACATTTACATTTCTTTACAAGTTACTAAACAGTGCAGAGACTTTCATTATACATGGCACAACGCAGGTGTTTTTCAGTACATGGTGCTCTATGTACACAAGCAGATTAACAAGTACAGCCCGAGGGGGGCTTATACTGATTCCTGCCCCTGGGTTTACCGTGACAGAAGGGCTTTAAACTGTGGCCCTTCCTCACCGTGCCTTTGCGGCGACTGCACTAATTTTAAGTGCGTCCCTCAGCTCGTAATCCTGGATCTTGGATTGCGCCAGTCTGCAACACGCAGACGTGGACATCTCCTTGCTCTGGAAGACCAGCAAGTTTCGGCAAGACCAAAGAGCGTCTTTGACCGAGTTGATGGCCCTCCAGCAGCAGGTGATGTCTGTCTCGGTGTGTGTCCCTGGGAACAGCCCGTAGAGCACAGAGTCCTGTGTTACGGAGCTGCTCGGGATGAACCTCGACAGCAACCACTGCATCTCCTTCCAGACCTGCCTTGCAAAGGGGCAATCCCAAAGGAGATGGATGACTGTCTCGTCCGCACCACAGCCAACTCGGGGGCAGAGTGCCGTGTCTCTGAAACCCCGGCTGTGCATGAAGGATCTGACGGGTAGGGCCCTCCTCACCGGCAACCAAGCTACGTCTTGGTGCTTGTGTGAAAGCTCTGGCGATGAGACGTTCTGCCAGACGAGTTCGACAGTCCGCTCAGGGAACCACCCGACAGGATCCATCATCTCCTTCGTCCGTAGGGTGTCCAGGACCTTGCGGGCCAACCACTGCTTTATGGCCTTGTGGTCAAAGGTATTTTTCTTGAAAAACTGCGCTGTCCCCGGCAGGAAGATCTCTGCTAGCCTGGCGCTACTCAGAGATACCATCGCCTACGTGCGGGACAGGAGGGTGGACACCTGCTTAATCAGTTTGGACCAGGAGAAGGCCTTTGACAGGATATCGCGCAAATACCTGATGGACGTGCTCTCCAAAATGGGGTTTGGGGAGAGTATCCACAATTGGATCCAACTGCTCTACACAGACATCAGTAGCACAGTTCTAATCAACGGGTGGGAATCTGAAAGCTTTCCAATCAGGTCTGGAGTCAGGCAAGGCTGTCCTCTCTCCTCTGTCTTGTTTGTGTGTTGTATCGAGCCCTTTGCCGAGTCCATGAGGAAGGATGCGGGCATTAGAGGGGTGACGATCTCACGCAGCGGAGGCGCTCAGGTCAAGACCTCCCTGTACATGTTCGTCAACTTTTGCTCGGATCTCGGTCTTGAATATATTCAATGACCCAGCCTCCACAGACCTCTGGGGTAGAGAATTCCACAGATTCATCACCCTCTGGGTGAAGACATTTCTCCTCATCACAGCCCAAAATGGCTGACCCCTTTATTCTGAGACTGTGACCTCTGGTTCGAGACGCCCCCACCCAGGAGAAACTTTTTCTCAGCATTAGAAACATAGAAACATAGAAAATAGGTGCAGGAGTAGGCCATCGAGCCTGCACCACCATTCAATAAGATCATGGCTGATCATTCACCTCAGTACCCCTTTCCTACTCTGTCAAGCCCCTATATGTCTCATTCTGCTGAATCTTTCAAAAAGCAGAGCAGTTATGTTAAACGTATACTGTAGAAACTTGGTTAGACCACACGCGGAGCACTGTGCACAGTTCTGATCTCCATATTGTAAAAAAGGATATAGAGGCACTGGAGAAATTGCAAAAAAGATTTACTAGAATGATACCAGAATGAGAGATTATACCCATCAAGAAAGACTGAACAGACCGGGGCTACTTTGCTAGAAAAGAGAAGATTGAGGCCACATGACAGAGGTCATTAAGATTAGGACTGGCTTTGATAGGGTGGATAAGAACATAAGAATTAGGAACAGGAGTAGGCCATCTAGCCCCTCGAGCCTGCTCCGCCATTCAACAAGATCATGGCTGATCTGGCCGTGGACTCAGCTCCACTTGCCCACCCGCTCCCCGTAACCCTTCATTCCCTTATTGGTTAAAAATCTATCTATCTGCGACTTGAATACATTCAATGAGCTAGCCTCAACTGTTTCCTTGGGCAGAGAATTCCACAGATTCACAACCCTCTGGGAGAAGAAATTCCTTCTCAACTCGGTTTTAAATTGGCTCCCCCGTATTTTGAGGCTGTGCCCCCTAGTTCTAGTCTCCCCGACCAATGGAAACAACCTCTCTGTCTCTATCTTGTCTATCCCTTTCATGATTTTAAATGTTTCTATAAGATCACCCCTCATCCTTCTAAACTCCAACGAGTAAAGACCCAGTCTACTCAATCTATCATCATAAGGTAACCCCCTCATCTCAGGAATCAGCCTAGTGAATCGTCTCTGTACCCCCTCCAAAGCTAGTATATCATTCCTTAAGTAAGGTGACCAAAACTGCACGCAGTATTCCAGGTGCGGCCTCACCAATACCCTATACAGTTGCAGCAGGACCTCCCTGCTTTTGTACTCCATCCCTCTCGCAATGAAGGCCAACATTCCATTCGCCTTCCTGATTACCTGCTGCACCTGCACAAGGACCCCCAGGTCCCTCTGCACCGCAGCATGTTGTAATTTCTCCCCATTCAAATAATATTCCCTTTTACTGTTTTTTCCCCAAGGTGGATGACCTCACACTTTCCGACATTGTATTCCATCTGCCAAACCTTAGCCCATTCGCTTAACCTATCTAAATCTCTTTGCAGCCTTTCTGTGTCCTCTACACAACCCGCTTTCCCATTAATCTTTGTGTCATCTGCAAATTTTGTTACACTACACTCTGTCCCCTCTTCCAGGTCATCTATGTATATTGTAAACAGTTGTGGTCCCAGCACCGATCCCTGTGGCACACCACTAACCATCGATTTCCAACCCGAAAAGGACCCATTTATCCCGACTCTCTGCTTTCTGTTCGCCAGCCAATTCTCTATCCATGCTAATACATTTCCTCTGACTCCGCGTACCTCTATCTTCTACAGTAACCTTTTGTGTGGCACCTTATCGAATGCCTTTTGAAAATCTAAATACACCACATCCATCGGTACACCTCTATCCACCATGCTCGTTATATCCTCAAAGAATTCCAGTAAATTAGTTAAACATGATTTCCCCTTCATGAATCCATGTTGCGTCTGCTTGATTGCACTATTCCTATCTAGATATCCCGCTATTTCTTCCTTAATGATAGTTTCAAGCATTTTCCCCACTACAGATGTTAAACTAACCGACCTATAGTTACCTGCCTTTTGTCTGCCCCCTTTTTTAAATAGAGGCGTTACATTAGCTGCTTTCCAATCCGCTGGTACCTCCCCAGAGTCCAGAGAATTTTGGTAGATTATAACGAATGCATCTGCTATAACTTCCGCCATCTCTTTTAATACCCTGGGATGCATTTCGTCAGGACCAGGGGACTTGTCTACCTTGAGTCCCATTA